>NW_007727635.1:197578-342349 GCF_000696425.1 Galeopterus variegatus
GGGGGGGTGGGGGTGGGGGAGAGGGAGGGAGGATGGAATGGGTTTCCCAGAGGTAGAGGAAAGGAGAGCACTATAATGGCCCACCCTTTGGCCCTTTCCTGCAGTGACAACTCAAATGATTTTATCCAGGCTAGAACAAATTGTCTGTATGAAGGTACAAAAGTTCATGGAAAGATTCACATTATCTTTTAGTCCTATTTTTTCACAAATTTTTTGAAGTACCCTTGTTATCTCTATTTCTTTTCCAGCTTATGTAAGGAAGTAAAGTAGAGGTTGGTGAGTGGGAAATACGTTTATATAGTTCAGATATCCCAGCACCTTCTGCATTCCAAATCCCATGTTCTATCTGCTGTCTACGTGCTATCTGCTACCTATGTGCTAAACCCTATGGGGAAGTCAAAGGTGAATCTGTTCCCCAAGGCTCTAGGGTAGAACACCGATAATAAAATATTAATAAGTACATAATCTGATCTCATTAATTCACATACTTCTCACCTTTACAAGGGTTCACGGACCAGACAGGAAGTCATGGACTGGGTTTGCTTTGTGGCTGTTGGGGGTGGAGGAGGAATGGCCATGCAGCCTCCCTCTGCCCCTGCCCACCACATTTCCTCTCTGCCCAGAGCCAAGTGATATGAGTCAGAGATCTTTGACTGCAAGCTACAGAAGTACAATCTCAACTGGACTAAACAGACAGGAAATTTGGGGGCTTTGTAGCTGAAAATTTCAGTGGGAGATCTAGCTTTAGGCAAAGCTGGACCCAGAGCCTAACTGAGGCCATCAGGACACTATCTTACATTTTTTCCTTCTTCTTTCTTTCTTTATTTATTTGGCGGCTGCTGATCCGGGGATCTGAACCCATGATCTTGGCATTATAAGGCTCTTTTTTCCTTTTTATCTCTTAGTTTTGCTTTCTTCTGTTTTGGCCCCATTTCCATGAGGTGGCAGGATGGCTTTCTATACACGCAGATTTAAGTCCTCACAGTGTAGCAACGCCAAAGGAGTTATCCTCTTCTGAGAGTTCCAGCAGAAGTCCTGGCTTTGGATTATTTGGCCTGGCTCAGGTCACATGTTTATCGCTGAGCCAGTCACTGTGTTGAATGAAAGCCATCAAATACACTCATGCATCATTTAAAGACAGGGATATGTTCTGAGAAATGTGTCATTAGGTGATTTCGTCATTGTGTGATCATACAGCGTGCTTACACAAACCTAGATGGTATTGCATACTACACACCCAGGCTATATGGTATAGCCATTATATTCTTAGGGACCACTGTTGTATATGTGGTCTCTCGTTGATCAAAATGTGATTTTGAGGCACATGACTGTACTATAGGTTTTTGCATTTTTTTCGGCCTATTTTATTTGTTTATTTTTGGCCAGGCTTTTGTCTTCTAGGCTACACAACTTGCCCGTTATGCTATAAATACTGATTTATCGACCCCTTATTATATGCCAGACATTGAGCTGAGCACTTTAAAGATATTATCTCCTTAAGTCCTAGCAAGAACTCTAAGAGGTAGGTAGTATTGTATCCATTTTACAGATGAGGAATCTGAGGGTCACAGAGGATAACTAAATTTACATCCTCTTGGAACATGATTCTGCCTGACACTGAAACGCTTGCTCATTACCATAGCGATTCTGCCTTCTTTTAGAGAATTGGACCACATTGTTATCCATCTTTGCTAGACTAGGATGAACTGAGGTCTGCAGAATGGCAGCTCAGCTAAGCTCATTTTGATCCTGAGGATATTAAACAAAGAGACATAGACAGAACATGATGGTAATTTCTGGGCTGTTGGCTATATTTAATAATATTTTTAGTCACTTTCAATTTGATTGCTTCATATTAAACTCTAAATGAATTAGATTATGAAATTATTTTCTCAGACTAATTCAGTTTCTGTGGGGGTACGTAATTTTAATACCTCACACTCCAGTCCACCTGGGTTTGGCATTTGGTGTTCTGGTTGCTTTCCTCTATGCTGGGATTGCAATCCCAGCAGAACCCTGCATTGCCAAGGATTTACCTTTGGGTCATTAATGAATGTAGAAGGTCCTTTTTGGCATTTTTATGTTACTTGGAAAAATCATTCAATATGCAAGAGGGAAGAAAAAGATCTTCCTTTTGAAATATACCAAACCTTTTAATCACCAGTGAAAGAAATTTCTTTTTTAGAAACCTTATCCTGGCAATCAGGATAAGTACAATAATGGGGAAAATGGTCTGCTCACCTTAGATTGAGCCCTACCAAATTCAGTTCTGCTTTCAATTTTACAAAAGGGAAAAGCTAATGAATATATGTGCATATATAAATAAAAGAAAAAGCATACTATCTATACTATTAAGAAACCTCATAAGTTTCTGGGCAAGACTTTAGAAATTATTCCAGAGACTGAAGCTGTATTTACTTTCTGGGGAGAAGCAGTTCCATTAATAAGGCTGCAGTTTTAGGGCCCTGCTATGTTATCAGAAGTCACAAACAGACAAGAATGGAATGGCAGCCTGGTGCTCTTCTATGAATCCACACTGGGGTTTTAAAACTAGAAACCACTGTAAATTTAATCAAATAGGAAATGCATAAAAAATCTGTGTTTTGGGTAAGCTTCAGAATTATGTTATCCATCCTAAAGACTCAAAAAGGTCAGGGTCCCAAGCAAAGCTACCAATCTGAACATTTCTTTCTGATGCCCTCTAAATTCACAATATGAAGAAGGCTCAGGTGCATTTTGACACTGAAGAAGAAAGGAGAATGGAATCGTGGGGATAACTGAGTGCTATTGTTGGCAAATATGAAAGTTTTGTGAGTGTTTAATGATATGTTTCTTTTCTTCCCAGGAGTTATTAAATTAACAATACATTTTATAACCCCCGACTTCTTCAAGCAAACACAGTATCCAGTTTTAAGCTTGTCTCCTTTGCATCGTAATTTCCTTTGTTCACTCTGAGTTTTCAGGAAAGCTTTGTTACACACTACTGTCTGTTCTCGGTTGTACTTTGGGGAATTAAGCAAGGGGACTGTGTCCATGGTGGTGGCAGGGATGGTGGGGGATGGGGTATGATTTAAGGAAAATGGCAACCACCCAGAAATGTTCTAACGATTTACAAGTGCACGTAGTGACTAGCAGAAGAATCTGCAGCCACGTTCAAAGTGAGAGGTGAAGATGGTTTTGGGAGTGGCGGGGGTACCAGTGACTGACTGGATTGCCTGCTAATCTAATAAACTGAGGTATTAGAACAATTTATCATGTGTTTTTTTAACTGAGGTGAAATTCACATAACATATGTAAGATAAAATTAGCCATTTTAAATTGGACAATTTGGTGACATTTGGTAGAATTCACAATGCAGTGAACCACCATCCCTATCTAGTTCTAAAACATTTTCATCACCCTGTTGGGGTTTTTTTAGTGGTAGGCTGAAGAAACTCTGGGGATATCTGGATTATATAATTGCATTACATAAACCTTGATAAACTTGTCACAAGGGATTGTATTATAAATTTGTTGTTCTTAATAGTGTTTGCCTGGAAATCTTTGTGCTAAACTGAGAATTTTGGCATAATACAAGTTAATGCACCAGAATTTGATTTGTGCTTAGCAGCTTCATTTCTTAGAACACTGCAGTGAGATTCTATTGTGCAACTGGTTCCCCTCCCACCAGCAGGACAACTGCTCTTAATGACTTATTCCTGAATCTTCTAATCATGTGTGAGTACCAGTGATAGACCTTGAGTATAAAGGCAAGACAGGGCTCTCCTCTCCAGGAGAGGCTTAGGTGCTAGTTGGAGAGAAAGCTTCTCACAGATATGCACAGATAAAAGAGAGCCCACAGGAGGAATACTTGGCCAAGTCTGGAACAGGGAGGGAAGATTCAGGAGGGCTTCTGAGTACAGATGACACCTGAGCTGAGACTTCAAAGATAAATAGAAGTTAACCAAATGGAGAGGTGGGATGGGCAAATCTTCAAAAAGTGCAATGTAATGAGACTGTTCACATTGTGGGGTGGGGTGCCTAGAGGTACAGAAAAAGTAGGAAGGGATGAGATGATGAAAGCCAGATGCAGGCTGTGTTCAAGGTCACATTCAGGAGTCGGAATTTCATTCTAAAGTTGGAGGGGAGCCACTGAAGGATTCAAGCAAGGCAGTGAGATGCTCAGATTTATTTCATACCCGCCAATCTGTCAGCATTAGGAGAGCAGATTGGATGAAAGCAATATAGATTATGGTAATCAGTTAGGAGGCTATTTTATATAGTTAGAAGGTGATAAGAGTTAAACTAAGTCACGGGCAGTAGCTATAAGAAGAAGTATAAAATGATGACAACACCATATGCCAAGCGTCAGGGATGTTGTACTGGACAACCCAGATCTCCCTTTCAGGCCTGAAGGATTCATTCTTCCAGTTGCTGAAACCCAGAAGCTGAACTGATCTGAAATTTCCTCCGTTGAAAAGAGACGCCTTGCCCCAAACCTATCTCTTCTTGAGGCATTTGCTGGCTGGTCTATGAAGAGGTATAAAGGCCCAGCCCTCTTTCCCCATCTCTGGATAACTTTGAAGGCCCCCCAGCTTCAAAGCTCCCTGTGGGGTTACAGTCCCACTTTCTTCCCTTTCTTTCTACAGGTCACAATCCTAGGAATACTCCCTTAATAATCTACCTGAACTCTAATCTTGATCTTAGAGTTTGCTCCACCTCATTTCTGCAACTGCAACCGACAATCTGGATAAGCTTGGAAGGGGATTCTTTCCACAGCATCCAGTCGGGAATGCAATCCTGCTGACACCTTGATTTCAGCCCTAGGAAACCTTAAGCCGAGGACCTCTGAGTCTTTTTGGACATCTGACTATGGAAACTGAGAGATAATAAATGTGTGTTGTTTTAAGCTACTAAGTTTGTAGTAATGCGTTATGTAGAAATACCAAACCTGCAGATATTGTTCTGGGTGCTAATGTACATTATCTCAGATCTTCACAGCAACCTGTCAAATAGGTATTATTCTCCCCATTCCACAAATGGGAACATTGAGGCTCAAAGATATCATCCCATTCTTAAGTAGCAGAGATTGAATTTGAATCCAGGTTGCTCTGGTTTGAAAACACCAAGATCTTTGATCAAGATCCTGTCTTGATCTTTCCTTCAAGACAAGGTCCTTCAAGACAAGGTCCTTCAAGACAAGGACACAGAGTCTGGAGATACTTAGAAAGTACAATTTTGGGGAACTGATTTGGATGTCTGTTTCATGGAGGGTCAAGGCAGAGGATGATGATAAAAATGGTTGGCAGGTTTGATCATTCTCACGTATGTCCCTAGATCTCTCCTTCCGCCACTATTCCACTTTCTATGTTTAAGAAGATCTTCATGAGACAGTCCTCAAATATTTAATGTCTTAAATGTTAAAGCATGTGAAATATGTCTGACAGAATTCCAAAGTCCTAGAATCAGGGGGCAGCTGTGGGCTATGAGCTCCTCCAGGAGCAAAGACCATATATTTTTCTTTCAGCCTCTTTCACCCTAACTCCTGCCTCTCCCCCATCCCCTAATACTCAAGCCTAGTGCAGAGGATCCAGCTGAGTCTTCTTGGACTTTTGACCTATAGAAACTGTGAGATAATACATGTGTGTTGCTTTAAGACACCAAATTTGTAGTAATACGTTATGCAGGAATATCAAACTAATACACCCTGTGTTAAGCAGTCGACAGCAAGCAGTTCTCAAAGCGTGCTCTCTGAACGTTCCTGAGACCATTTCAGGAAGTCTGTGAGGTAAATACTATTTTTGTAATAACACTTAATGTGTTTTGTTCGGGTTTTTTTTTTTTTTTTTTTTTGCGTTTTTCAAAAGTATTGACATTTGCACCTGTGGTGCAAGAGCAGTGGTGAATAAAGCCACTTGGGCCTTAGCTCACATCAAGACAATGGCACCACGCCATGCCAGTGTTCACTGTATTTTTCACTGTCACACACTTGTAGAAAAGAACATGGAGTTCCACTTCAGAATGTTCTTGATGAAGGAGAAAAAATATTAATTTTATTGAATCTTGATCCTTGAGTCATGTCTTTTTCATATGCTGAATGACAGACATAGGGCACCCATAAAGTGCTTTTGCTGCTTTTCAGCCTAAAAGCCTAAAATGGTTGCCTTAAGGACAAGTACATAGTCATTGTGTTTTGAGCTGTACAAGCTGCTTTTTTTTTTCTACAGAATACCATTTTCACTTGAGAAAAAGACTGACAGATAAACTAGAGTTATTCTGACTTAGAAATGTGGGAGATATTTTCTTGAAAATGAATGAAATGAGCCTGTCATTTCAAGAAAAATAACTGACAGTATTTGTTGCCAAAGATAATACTTGAGCTTTCTAGCAAAGATAAGAGTTTTGGAAAACCTGAACATGCCACCATAATTTGACAGATTGTCAATACTTAAAGACTGTCAAGATTGGCAATGATATTATACAGCAATAGAGCATGTGATTTTTCTTTCCTTTGATATTGTAAAATAAGCTACAAGTAGGTAAGCATTTGAAACATCTGAATAATTAAGTGGATCAATATTTTCCAAATGACCAATGCGTGATGTTACAAAATCATGCATGGGTAAAAGAACCATTGAAAATGCCAGGAAAGATTTATTGATATGATTTTGTATTCCACATTGCAACTAACCTTTAAAAAACTGCCTGCATGGGTTTTTTTTGTTTGTTTGTTTGTTTGTTTGTTTGTTTGTTTGTTTGTTTGTTTGTTTGTTTGTTTGTTTGTTTGTTTGTTTGTTTGTTTGTTTGTTTGTTTGTTTGTTTGTTTGTTTGTTTGTTTGTTTGTTTGTTTGTTTGTTTGTTTGTTTGGTTTTTTTTGGCAGCTAGCCGGTACAGAGATCTGAACCCTTGACCTTGGTGTTACAACACTGCACTCTAACCAACTGAGTTAATTGGCCAGCCCCCCTCTAAAAAACCACCACTTGTTCAGATTAGGTATGGCAAAAGAAAGAATAAGCACCATTATCTGTAGAAAGCTAGAAATAGCCTTCCTCTTTTCAACTACATATCCATGTGAGGCTCAATTTTCAACACTGTACTTTAACTAAAACATTATTTCACAACAGTCATGAAAATCCAGCTATCTTTTATTAAGCAACACACTAAGGATTTGAAGAATTATAAAACAATGCTGCTATTCTTACTGCTTTTTGGTTTTGAAGATATAGTTTTTATGAAAATACTTTATATTAACGTGTAAGGTATATTATTGCTATTAAATTAATGAATAAATATATTTTCAGTTTCAATTTGTAATACAACAAATATCACAGACATAAACCACAGAAATAAAATTTCTTTAGATTTTTTTTGAGCAGAAGATTTTAAAGAGTGTATATTGTCTTTCAAGGCCTGATGGCATGAAAGCCATACATCAATATAACTCAGTGGTTCCAAATTTGCACTCCAGAGCCAGCTTGAGTCCAGTTTTGCATTTAGCTCATACAGTTTGGTCCTTATAGTATTTAAAACAGTTGTTGAATTTTGAATGAGTTTTTGATATTTACGGATTGTTACGTTTTATGTTAAATACTGTATTTTCTAATTCTCTTGAAAACCTGGTAGGGCTGGCTGCATTGGGTCCATGTTCTTGCATGGCCTCTGGAGCTGTGTGGCAGCTGCCCTCTTCTGGACACACACTTTCCAGTTCTCCGTCCTTACCACTCTACTCTTTATGTCTCTCTGTTTAAACCTGTTCCTCCTCAGTTATCCACATGGCTTGCTCAGCTCCTGTAAGCATCTGTGTGTGTGTGCATGTGCGTGTGTGTGTGTATTTGCAATGTCCAATCTATATGGTCTCCTTGGTGGCAAGAAGTTGGGAAGAACTGGTTGTATCCTGAGAATCTCCTACTGCCACCAGGATGATGTTGTATATCACAAGATACAAGGAGACCATGACAGGAAGCTGAGATCATCAGATGAGACAGATATTTTCTAATTTAAGGCAAACATCTGTTTTAAGGCTCATTTCTCTCAAATTTTCTAATAATCTGCTGCTTATGGCAAGTGGATAAATGATTATAGTGCTAGAGGGTAACTGAAATGGGGATTATATAGTACGTTTGGGTTTAGGATCCAGGGTGTCTATACGCAGATCTTGACTTTGCCCTTTGATAGCTATGTGACTTTTGCAAGTTACCTAACGTCTCTGTGTCTCAGTTTCCTCATCTGCAAAGTGAGACCTATGGTACTATCTATATCACAGGGATATTGAGAGGATTAAATGAGATAGTATGTGACAAGTTCTTAGAACAGTCCCTGGCACACTTGTTATGTCCCTTACCCCTTGTTATGGACCAAATGTTTGTGTTCCTCCAAAATTCATATGTTGAAGTCCAAATCCCCAACATGATGATATTAGAAGGTGAAGATTTTGGGAGTTTTACATGAGGTTATGAGAGTGGGGTCCTCATGATGGGATTAGTGCCCTTATAAGAAAAGACCAGAGAGTTTGCTGTCTCTCTCCACCATGAAGAGAGATATAGCCAGAAGGCAGCGTTCTACAAGCCAGGAAGCCCTCCCCAGAAACCAAATTGGCCAGCACCTTGATCTTGGACTTCCAGACTCCAGAACTGTGAGAAATAAATTTCTGTTGTTTAAGCCACCCAGTTTATGGTATTTTATTGTAGCGATCTGAGCTGACCACGACCCCTCTCAATAATTATTTACTATTATTTTTATTATACTTTTGAGCTGAACTTTACTATGGTGATGAAAAGGGAAGTAAACTGCCTTAACGTTCTGCCAGGCAAACTGGGCTCTGTTTTTACCACCCATTCTCACAAATCCCAGGGATCCTGACATGAGTGTAGAGATTCCAACAGATATTTGAGAATGACATGGTACACCATTTTAATTGACAGCCACAGACACTTAACATACCTGTTAAATCTACAATGGATTAGAGATTGATCATGAGGCACATTAACAAGTCTATTCATTTATTCATTCATTTTATTTATTTATTATTATTATTTTTTTTTTAAAAAGATGACCGGTAAGGGGATCTCAACCCTTGGCTTGGTGTTGTCAGCACCACGCTCAGCTAGTGAGCAAACCGGCCATCCCTATATAGGATCCGAACCCGTGGCCTTGGTGTTATCAGCACCGCACTCTACCGAGTGAGCCACGGGCCGGCCTTATTCATTCATTTTATTAATCTATGTATTCATTAAATATTTATTGAGTGCTCACTATGTTCCAGGTACATAGACGTGGAAGTTCATGTCCCGGTTTGGGGTTAGAAACAACCACCAGATATTTCCGTAGTATAATACCTAAATATTTTAATTCCTTATCTTTTGTTTTTTCCTTGTTTGTTAGAAGCAAAGACCCCATGTGTTTCCAGGGGACTATGAAAGAGTTATTCCTAATCTGAGGCCACATCACATATATAAAGAAATAACTGTTAGGAAATTGATTTGAAAAGAGAAACATGACCACGACTCTTAGAAAAAAATTCTGTAAGTACCCAATTTATTCATAAAACAATACAGTTTAAATATTTATGATTTTTTTCAGTCATACATTTTTATCATCATTTCCAAAATATTGTGCATTTGCTTGACATGTATTTGCAAGATTGGGATCTATAATTATAACTCTGGAAATCATACAGGCATTTGATTTGCTTCTTAATGCTGCTCCCCTCTCCCCCCTAACAACCAACAAACAGATTTATTTTGCCTTGTAATTTACTTCTCAATCTCTCTGACCAAAAATAAGTCCCACTTTGTGCCTTTTATGTTTGCAAAACACTTGTCCATTTCTCTGTGAGAAGATTATTCAAGCGAAACATTCATTGTTTTGGTTCAAGACTGTCCAGCTTATATTGAAACAAACACCTACACCCAAAACAATGATTCCAGGCATTCCTGCCTATAGAGCTTGCTCTTAAGAGTGATAAAAAGAGGCAAAAGAAGCCCCACACTAAACTCAAAGATCAACTTGGTGGACCAGACATCTGGGGAGCCATATTGCAGGGCCATTTGCCAGGGATCCAGGGACAGGTTTTCATTGTTGTGGTTCCAGTGAAGACTTTTTGAAGTCATTCGTAGGGATTGATATAAAAAATGGAACTATCCATGCAGTGGTGTATGATGCCTCCTTTAATTGTGATGCCTCTTTTAAGAGAGCAGGAGCCAGCTGGGAGTAGCATTCCCTGGTTTTGTTTAAGGAAGAGGTGTGACTATAGAGCAGTGAGACTGATTTGGAGTGTGCAGCTTCTGGAATCAGTCACATTACTTTCTACTCTCACCTCTGAGAGAGGCAGGACCCTTATGCTACTGGAAGGGTAGAGGTGCCATTCTCAAGCAGAGTAGGAGCTGCCGTTTTGGATGGTCTCCATTATGACACTCTAAAGTCTAGAACCTCAATACACTTAGTACAGTCCAAGAACTCCATTCGCATCACCTGGGACCTAGTTAGAGATGCGAAATCTCAGGCCCCACACAGATCTACTGCATCAAAATTTGAATTTTAACAAGACTCTCAGGTGATTCATGTGAATGGCAAAGTCTGAGAGGTACTGGGCGAGATGCCCCAGACCCACTTCAAAAAAAACTACCTCTGGGTAGATAAACCTCTTCTTTAGTAGAGAGACCATTCTCAGCAGGGAGGAATTATAGATAACAACTGCAAAAACAGTGTGTTTTTTTTTTTTATTTTAAACATGCAAAATACAGTCCATGCATCTGACATTTTGAAAAGTCATCCCGTAGCAGATAAAACCAAATATGTTTTGGCTATTGACGTTCAATAAATGTTTCAAAATACTTTACAGTGTAAAGATAATAAGAAATTTAGCAAAATTTCAACAAACCTGTATAAAAAACAGATACAGATACCATTTTATTTCAAGGCGACATGCTAAAGAGTAAGTTATTATTTTTGTATTTCTTTGTAAAAAGTCTTTAACAATACGAGGGCTTAAGAGATCCAAGCCTCAGGGCTACACATGCAAAAAAAATTCTGTTAGTTAAAAATCACCAAAACGTGCTATTTTTAAATATGTATGTGTTGGGGTTTTTTTAAAGTACAGGATTAGTAGAAGTATTAAATAATAGAAGGAGTAGTATTTCAGAACTCTGTAAAAGTGTGTAGAGTTCATGGTGCTAGTGTCCTGGAAGACTCATACATTTCTGATGAACATTTTGGTTTAATCCCTTTGCCGTTGTAATAGTCCACAACTTGATTTGGGACCTCAGCCAGCACACTCTTTGCCAGGGCAGCTGGAGATGCCTGCAGAGAAGAAGAAATCACCATTACCTAGGCTCCTGGTCAAAGGAATCTCAGCCTGAATGATTTGAGTCCTACTCTGAGCAGCTAGTCTCATTCATTCATCATTCGTTCACTCGTTTGTTATTCGTTGAGGGTCTACTTCAAGCAAGAGTTGTCAGATTGTTGGAAAATAAACCTTTAATTTCAATCATTACATTTTTCATGCCTGTCTTAAAATATAAAACTATTCATATTGAAGGTGGGTGAAAGTTGAATGGCAGAACGAATTGTCCTGAAGTTTTGATTCTGATTCGCATTCAATTCTAGACACTTATTTATGTTCCAGGCACTACACTGAGTTTATGAGTCTATGGTGTGTGCCATCAAGAAGGTTGCAATCATGAAGGAGGAGGCTGGCATGGCCAATATTAACTCTACTATGAGGTGGAACATGATACATGCTACAGATCAGCAGCAACATATCACAGGAGAACTTATTAGGAATGTAGACTCTTAGACCCAACCCAGAGTTACTGATTCAAAATCTGCATTTTAATATGATGCTTCAGTGATTCCTACGCATATTGAAATTTGAGAAGCACTGCTCTAGAGTCACAAACATTGTGTGACCAGAGCACAGGAAACAAAGAGACCAAGTCATCTTGTAGGAAATGACAGCAGACTTCCAAGAGGAGGTGGCATTCAATCTGGACCTGTTTTAAAAAAGTAGAGAAGGGGGAGGGGAATGGCATTTGATCATTCTAGGGACAGTGAGTCATCTGATAGTGGTGAAGGAAGTGTGGGTATGTGTGGATGTGCATGTGTGTGTGCTGGGGATGCAGGACTGGTGGGCATTCAGTTGGAAAATGAGCTTGGGGCCAGGTGATGGAGGGTCTTAAAAAGCACTGGAATTTAAATTTAGACTTTATTCTATCACCCTTATGGATCCACTGTATGACTTTGGAGAAGGGGGACCCAGGATTATATATCTGTGGTGATGACTCTGCAGCAGTGAAAGGTAGAGGTTGATATCCTGCATGAAGTCTGGAGTCCCAGCTCTGGCCTTTAGTAATAACATCACGACCCATGGGCAGGTAACTTCAATTGCCTGACCCTCATTATTAGTTATTATTGAAGAGGTTGAAAACTTACGGCAGAGTGACCAGTTAACATGTATTTGTTTGAGATTCTGAAGGAAAGAGGGCTGGACTAAGTGCCAGGGGACCTGGTTTCTAGTTCTTTCCCTCCTGTGTGGCTTGCCACTCAGCCATTCAACTTTGCTAAGCTCCAGAGTTCTCAGAGGCAAAATAGGAAAGAATGAGAATTAATTCTATCTCACAGGGTCTCAAAATAAGAGACACATATCTTGAAAACACTGCAAAGAGTTTTTCTAAAGTGACCCTCACATTTTGAAGATGTCATACCATGTTGGACGTTTGGCATTCATAGACGCCCTTATTTTATAAATAGTTGCTCAAGGTTGTGTGTTAGACCACATTCTGTGTGTATACTGGGGCAGATACAAAAGTCATCCCCACCCTTCCTTCTTGGCTATTGCTCATATAAAGGCTAGGAAGCCAAATGCTTAATTTCCCAACTTCCCTTTCATCTAGGGATGGTCATGTGACCCAATTTTGTCCTTTGAGATATAAGTGGAAGTTTCCTGGGGGATGTTTCTTGAAAAGCTTTTCTTCCCTGGTTAAAGGAGAAAGACATGGTTGGTTCTGTTTCCCTTTCTCCTTTCATTCTGCCTTGAACTAGAATGTGATCCCTGGAGCTATAGAAGCCATCTGATCATTATGAGGAAACAGCAAAGAGAATCACAAAGTACTGGTCTCGACATTTACTGAATCACTGAAAAAAGAAATTGTAGCAGCCACCAGATCCTAACTTTTAGCTTCCTGGGAAAAATATGTTTAAATTTGTATAATGTAGAATTTCTCAACCTTGTCACTGTTGACATTTTGGGCTGATAATTCTTAGTGTGGAGCTGCCCTGTGTATCGTAGGGTGTTTTGCAGCACCCCTGGCCTTTACCCACTAGATGTAACACCCCACATTGGTCACTATCAAAATGTCTCCAGATATTGCCAAGTGTTTCCTGGGGAGGAATGACAGCTGTGGTGATAGATTACATGAGAACCACTCATGTATTCTACTGTATTTATTGTTATTTGCAGCCAAAAATATACCTAAACAGGGCTGTGAGATGGAACTTTCTGTGATAATGGAAATATTCTATGTCTATGCTTTCCAACATGGGAGTCACTAGCCACATGCAACTACTAAGCCCTTGAATAGTGGCTAATGTGACTGAAGAAATGAGTTTTAAAGTTTATTTAATTTTAATAGGTTTAAATTAAAATAGACACATGTGGCTAGTGGCTACTGTCTTAACAGCACAATTCCTACGTGATTCCCCTACCACCTTGCATATCTGTGCTGGTGGCAAGCAAATAAGGCTTTGGGGACATTAGTTGGTTGGGAAAAGGCCAAAAATATGAAAAGGAGCTGGCAATAGCAATAATAAAAACAGTAATTTATTAGCCACTTACATGGACCAGGCACCGTGCTAAGCTTTATATAGACACCACCTTTAATCTTCCAATGCATGTATCATTCGTCTCATTTTCCAGATGAAAGTCTGTGGCACAGAGAAATTAAATAATGTGCCCAGAGCCACATAGCTTGCAGCCTGTGCCCTGTACACTTTAAATCTGAGTTATGGAGAGAGGAAGAGGCGATTCATGGGTTACTGGCTTATTTGAAATAATGTCAGCTCCTTCCCTTCCCTTTCATGTGTGGCTTATTGAATTCAGAGTCGATTAGTTTGGATAATGAAATGGTTTTCAAAACCTAATTTGAAATCCTGAAGATAAGATGGGTGAATGTGTCCTGGCGTTCTGCTTTAGTCGTCCACAGAGCAGCGGAGACTCTGGGACACAGACTGAGCGGCAGCCACTTCCTTGCCCTGCTGGGGGCTCTTGCTTTGTTGCTTATCCCCCCACCCCCCAACTCCCTGCTCATTAAGGCTCTGCTCTTCCTAAAGAACCCAGCCTAAGCAGTGAGGCTTTCCTCATGGCTACCTTTCTCTGCTCTGAAGTCCTGTAGCAATATTTTAATTCTTCTCAGTCACCCATAGGTTGCTTAGCATGTGAAGTTTTTGGTGGCAGTTTTGTCCCAATCATGCAATTCTTCAGCAAATTCATTGAGGCCTGGACCCATGGCTTTATCATCTCGCTGTGATCCTAGTGCCTAGCATGTGTCCTGCATACAGCAGGCACTCCATGAGTGTGTGTGGAAGAGAAGGAGGCCTGGGATAGAGGTTAGAGCCTTGCACGACTCAGTGGCATTGCTTTAGCGCACGTGTGTGCGCGCCTGTGTGTGTGCAGGTAGGGCAGGGAGAGGGCGGCTTGGTGGAAGTTCATGAATCTCCTAGGGGGTGAACTCTTTGATCCCTCTTTAATCAGGCCAAGTTATGGGTGGTGGTCAGTGTTGTGGCTCCTTAGTTTGTCTCTCTGACAAAATGGAGCAGAACATGAAAATCTGAAAGGACAGCCTTCCTTCCACCTTGGACACCTTGAGGCTTAACCAACTTCATTGATGAGCATAAGTGCAGCCAATTGAGCCTGCTCTAGCACACCCTGCCCTGTGAAGAATACTATTCCTTTTGGACTCCACTCTCTGTTGTCCACATGCAGGCAACTTGAAGGCTTGCCAAGTCTCTTTCATTTAATGAGTGCTTTTATTTGAAAACCTTCTCCTCTGGAAAGTTGAAGTGGGTCATGGCAGCACAACTACCTTTTGTGGGGGTGGGGAGGGGGTTGACTGTTGCTGTTGTTACTTGGAAACTTCCCTCTGCACTCAACTCTGTAGCCAGGGATTGATTTTCTGCTACTTTTATAATTTTAATTACACTGTAGCCCTCCTTAAAAGGAGAACGGTAATTCTGGAGCAGTGCAGATATGAACAATACGTCCTCATTCATGGAGCCCTGGGGTGTGCAGTTCCCTCCCCAAGAGGTCTCGGCGGGTCATGAAATCTAAGGTTCAGCTGAGGCTGCTGGGCCTGTGGTTCATCTGAATGCTCACTTGCTCACTTTAAGGCCTCCCCCAAGAAGGTGGCAGAACAACCAGCAATTTCTGAAGAGCATGTGCTAAAAGCTCTGACACTGGGATGGGTACCAGGACTGCAGTAAGGAAAATATAGAGGGGGGAAGGACGGATGGATCATTGAGTATTATCCTTCCACCCCCTACGCTTTCCTTACACTGTACAGCTGGGGTCTCAGTGTGAACCCAAATTGGGATTCAGATGTGCCTGAACCTATCTGGTAAACTGGCTGTGAAGAATGTTAGGGTTTCATCAGAATGAGAGTTTTTGGCTGGAGGAGAAAGGCTTTCCAAACAAGCATCAGGAGGGAAATCTTGGAGGTGGTGACACGGTGCCTGTCCATCCCTTTCCCTGACCTAAATGGCTGACTTGAGCCCCGTGGAGGGAGGGGCTGCGGTGGACGCTAGAAGATGTTTCTACAAGGATCCTCAAGACATGAGGACAGACCTCATGGCATTAATGGTTCAAATGACAGAGGGGACTCTGTAACATGGGAAGGAGGGGATTCTCCTCTTTTCCAAGGAGACTGCAGGGCGGCTTCAGGACACTGAGGATTCTGGCAATTCCATCCTGCTGGGGCAGCTAAAGTTTAGTTACCAGCCCCTGGGAGTGGTGACTGGTATTGCTGGCACCAACAGCAGAGTGGAGGGCAAGGCCTCGGTGGGTAGCAGGGGCTGGGGGATGCTCTGCTCTTGGGCAGCTTTCACATGGAGCATGAAACAAAAGAATACACAGCACTGTCTGAGGCCACCCATGTTACCCCCATGGACTCCCAGACACAGTTGAGGGAGGCTCTGAAGGGGTCCTCAGGGCCACCACTAGCCCCAAGGGAGACTTTTAGGAATTAAAGAAGGTCCCTCTGGGCAATTGTAGCTCTGTAGGTGCAGGATTTTAAGGAAATTTTAAAGGTGCTCCTTCCTCCAGGGACTTAAAAATTATCCCAAATTTGGAAATGCAGAAAAATTGTTACTGAGAACTTTTCAATGTCCTCCTAGAGCATTGTCTAACAGGCCCACTTTAGGACCATTGGGAATAAAATGCTGCTTGACTTATTATATATTATTGATAAGAGCCCCAAACTGTAAAGTTACATGTTAATTCGTAGAAATCTGATAGGATGCAAGTGATTTCTGTCCAGTGGGGGAGGTAATTTAAAGATTATGGGTCTTTTTACCCTGTTGGTCATTAACCAGTTTTGAATTGACCTTAGCAAACTTATGCCAGCATTTACCTCCCACTGACCATATTTAACTGTCTTGTATACTCACCTGAACTAGCTTTGTCATTTTGCTCATGAACGAGTTAAATCTTTGATGCTGCATTCTATATATTTATAGGGAATTTAGGTTTCTATCATTTTGAAAATGTACTTTGTCAAAATAAACACAGACTTCTGCCAGGGCTCGTGGTGTGACAAGCAGAATCCAGGCTGAGTTTCAGCTTCTTGCTACTTTGGCCAGGCACCCTTGGACAGGGAACAAGCTGACCAATTGTACATGGCAGCCCCAGGGCACTAAAGATCCTAAATTATGTGGATGAGGGTAAGCATCAGTGAAGTTTTGGCTACCATAGTTAGCAAGAGTCCTTATCTATAACTCAGTTTACATTTCTTTCTGCAGAGTCAGGCTCTGTACATCCTTTCTGTGGAAGATGACCTGGCTCAGGAAGGGATGGCTGGTGTTGCTCCAAGGCTGGCAGATCACTACAAACATTGGAGGGCACGTGTGGGAGGTGAGCATGCTTTGGTTCTGCTTGCCCATAAGAAGAGCCCCCCAAATGTATATGCATACGTGTTTGAAGTTCCTGAAGGGCACGAACTGGACGATGTCTCGAAGAACGGGCTCTCCCTTGGGTGACCTCAGAATCCCATCATCGCCATCCAGCATCTGCATGTCACTGAAGTCAGCGTTCCCCACTCCCACGATGATGACCGACATGGGGAGGTGGGATGCGTGTACAATGGCCTCCCGGGTATCAGCCATGTCTGTGATGACACCGTCTGTCAGGATCAGCAGGATGAAGTATTGCTGCAATCAGATGCCAGGTGGCGAAGGGGGACAGAGAGGTGGGGGAGACAGGGACAACACAATACCAGTTAGGCACCTGGGGGGCTTCCCAGCATAGAGACCACAGCAATAGTGACCACAGACATTTCTTGAGTGCCTGTGCTGACAGCCCTAAAGGATTAAGGTTGTGATGAATGGAGTTTAAAGGTAGGCGCAGTAATAATGTCAATGGTAGCAATCACCTTAGTGGCAGTTACAAAGCACAGTGTGGTAGAAATTGCAGCAGATGGGGAGTCATGAGGACAGGCTCAAAGCCCCATTCAGTGAGACCCTGGGGAAACCTCTTAACTCCTCTGGGCCTCCGCTTCTTCATTTCTCAAGTGAGGGGGTGGGTCAAGATCGTTTATAGGGTCCTCTTCAGCTCAAATATTTTTAAGAACCTAAATCTGTGTTGTCCAATACTATAGCTATTAGTCCCATGAGACTTCTGAGCCCTTGAAATGTGGCTAGAACATCTGAGGAACTGAATTTTTAATTTTATTTATTTATGGATTTTAATTTAACTTCCCAGGGTGTACCTTAGAAGGCCAGGGGAGATGCACTGAAAGGAGAGTGCTTCTGATCATAAGCAGGTGGGCCCTCAAGTGAATTACACTTCTGCATCCTCTTCCTTCATTCTCCACTCTCCCCATAACTCCTGTCTGATTTGATCTTTATAGTTCAGAGGATGGACCTACCCTGCCTGCTCAATGCCTCAAGGAACAAAAAAACCCTGATAGTCAGCCACCCCATTGAGAAACTTTAGAGTTGTCATGGTCCAAAGTAGGGGTCAGGAAACCATTTTCTTGAAAGGGGCATTAATAAATATTTTAGGCTCTGCAGGCCATATGGTCTCTGTTGCAACTACCTAACACTTCCATTGTAGTGTGAAAATAATCATAGACAATATTTAAAATGAATGAGAGTGGCTATGTTTCAATAAAGCTTTATTTATGGACATTGAAATTTTAATGTCATATAATTTTCATGTGTCACAAAGTATTCTTCTTCTTCTGATTTTTTTTCAATCATTAAAAAATGTAAAAAACATTTTTAGCTTGCAATCCATTGAAAAACAGGCTGTAGGATATAGTCTGTTGACCCTTGATATAGGACAGGGGTTCTTAACCTGGGTCTATGGACTGTAGAAAGATTCCAAGCAGGCTGTGAACTTGGAGTAAATTACATTTTTATTTTCACTCACCTCTAAATGAAATTTATCATTTTCCTAAAATATAAATGTAATCAACAGATCAAATTAGTATTACCTGTATTGGTCAAATTAGTATTGGTAAATAGTTACCAACAGAAATCACAGATATTTTTCTGTTGTATTACAGTGGCTGCAGATATTTCAATGTACCATTTACAGTCAACACTACTTAGAAATTACAGAATTATTAGTCTAGCTACTGGTTCTCATGATTTAAGATGTAAATAAAAGAAACATTTTATTACTATATTTATGATGCTTCTATGTCACATTTAAAAAATATTTTGCTAACTGCATTCCAATAAAATTGGTTTACTTTGTAATATATATTTTATTTCATGCACTTCAAAACACTTTTGAGAAGGGGTCTGTGGGCTTTACCAGCTGCCAAAGGGGTCCTTGGAACAAAAAAGGTTAAGAAGCCCAGTCTGGAGAGATTTTCAGAATTCTAGAATCCGATCCTTCCAGGTTTAATCTAAAGGTAATAGGCTGTGGACCGCTGGGTCCAAACCCCGATGGAAATTTCCAATAAAGCTAGCAGTAACAGTTCCTTTCAAAGTTAGGCTGGGGAAATGCTCATGGATGAAGTGTTATAGTCTTGAAATGTATTGGAGGTCCTGTTTAGATAAGGACGGGCTTTTATTTACTTATTTTTCTTCTAAAAGAGTTCTACAAAATCAGGGAGAAAATCCTATCGCAACACACTCCTTGGCACAGCTCGTCAAAGAGATTCGGGTTCATGACCCTTAGCAACCAGTGATAACAAGAGACCCTGAACCATTGACTGTTCAAAGAACAGGAAAAACCTCTGGGTAAAAGCATTTGTTTCTGGTCGATAGGAGTAATTTACTTGGGAATATGTGGATTGGATGCCTCTTGCAATTGGTCCCATTTCCTGACCTGTCCTTTCAAAGCAGAACCACCTGTCCCTAGGGGAGTGAGCAATGGCCAAAAACTCATGCTGGATTATATTAGCCCCAAATCCAGACCTACATCAGTTCTGTTCTCCTTTAACTCTTGTGGGTCTTAGTACCCAAGAGGAGATCAGATCAACCAATTTTTAAACTGGGCCCCGTGGAGCCTTAGGGATGCCTTGGATACTCTTGAGGATAAAGGGGATAAAGGAAAACAGGCAAGTTTTGACTCAAGCCCTTAGATTTAGCATGAACAATGCTTTTTTAAAATTTGTGTTATATTTTTTGTTTCTTTAAATTTGTGTTTCTGACAAAGTTATCATTTGAAGAATGGGTTCTTGTACAAAAAAAAAAAAAAAGGTTAAAAAATAAAATGAAATACTGATCCTGTCCAACCCTTATCCCTAAAGTTTGCATGTATGAGGATTAAAATTTGCTCTAAATCCTCTGTGGTCAGAGGGAGACACATTAGGGAAAGCCTTGCAGGGCCTGGGCACCAGTGGAGATGTTGGTCTGCAATGCTGAAAAGTGTTGGTGGACTCTCAAGAGAAGAGGAAAGATGAGCAGAGAAGAGGCATGATTTTCTTAGCTTCCACACCTTGGGTAGATTAGTCCTGCATAAAACCCCTAGCATCTTTGCTGGAACAGATCTCAGCATATAGAGTGGCTCTGGCCAGCTTAAAAGCCAACATGTCCAGTCAATCACCATGCTGAACACATTATTCAAGGAAACACACCATTAATAACCCAGAGATCAGCAATCAACTGTGCAGGGTTTCCAGGCCTCTTTGTGGTCAAACCACTAGTTAGTGATTTCAAGAACATGATATAATGAGCAGAGGAGGTAAGAGAAAATGCCACACAGAACAGCCCCTGAACCAGAATTATCCAGAAGAAAAAAATGGGCTGTTCTGTGTGGCATCTTCTCTTTCTCTCTTAGATGTTGGGAAGGAGATTGAAAATGTAGTTGTGGGGAAAATAGAATAGTTTAGTCAGGCCACACACACCCCTGGTCCAGCTGGGGGTGGTGCAGCACATTTCTTGTAAACAAGTTGTGTGTGGGTGGAGTTACTGCGCATGTGCACCCATGTATCTTTTTAGTTTGTTGTTTTTGTGTGTTCTTCAGTTTGTGAAGCAGAAGCTGGATGGCAGAGCTTGTGTCTAAAAACAGAGCATGTTTACTCTGCTGGCCGCTGCTCAGTTTTTCTTTGGACTTTGCCAGTAGCAGTTGAGTCTTGAAGTTTCTTTTTGTACTGCCTAACTCTTTGATGTGTGTGTGCTGGGTAAAGACTATTCCTACTTCAACCAAGGCTCCAAGGACCTTTTTGCCAGTTACCTAGCTCATAGATCTGCATGTGAAGGGTTTGTGAACAGGCTCAAGGGGTCTGTGAGCTACAGACCCAGCCCTAGTTCTACAGTAGTCAACTTTGTAAATAAAAGGAGATTTAAAAATTTTTAGTCTAAAATAAAATTTTGCTTTACACTATCTCCATTCTGTTGTAGGAATCGCTCCATGTCATTAAATGACATAAGCCTAGAGAAGCTGAAGATGATACCGAGATGTAGAAAAAAGAAAGTGAACTGAACCAAAGGCATGTGGTGACCATCATTCCTCTAGGGACCTGGGGACTCTGATAGTTTCAAGTAGGAGAGACTTCAAATTATAACTAAAACAGGAATACCATATTTTCTGGCATATAAGATGTGCAATATTTAAATACCAATTTTCAAAAGAAAATTTAAAGTATTTTCCATCATATAGATATGAAAAATAATTTGAGTGGTTTCATATTCATTCTTTAAATAAGTATTTATTGAGCATGTACCATGTGCAGGCATTGTTTTGTGTACTGGGGATATACTAGTGAGCAAGGTCTTCTCATTATAGAGTTTCCATATAAAAGGAGAGGAGACATAAAATACACAACTAAGCAAATGCATCTAAAGAATTTCAGGTGGTGATAAGTGCTATAAAGAAAAGTAAAGCTGAGCCATGGTGGGGTGGGTGGGTTTGCTATTGTGGATAAGGTAGCCAGGGGGATCTCTTAGAGATGTTGATAGCTGAGCAGAGACCTTAATGAAGTCAGAGAGTGGATCATGTGGAGGTTTGGGGTAAGGGAAACCCCAGCAGGGAGTAGCAAGTGGAAAGGCCTTGAGGTAGGAATATTTTGGGTGTGTTTAGAGAACAGCAAGAGGCCAGTGTTGCTGGGATCTAGGGAGCAAAAGAGAAACTGATGGGAGCTAAGACTAGAGAGGTAGGCAGAGTCAGTTAGAGCCCTCTAGGCCATATTAGGGAATTTAGATTTCATTCTAAGCATGATGAGAAGCCATTGGAGGATTTAGAGCAAAGGAGTAACATGACACCAATTATATTTTTAAAAGACCAATCTCGTTTTTGTGTGGAGCATATATTGTAGTGGGGAAAAGAAGAAGCAGGGAGTCCAGTTAGGAAGCTTTTGCCTTAGTCCAGGTGAAAGAAGTTGGGGCCTGAAGTAGGTAGTAGCTGTGGAGGATTTGGGGTATATTTTGAAAACAGACTGACATAACTTACCAATAGATTGGATAGGGGGTATGTGGTAGCAAGGATTCAAGATTTCACCCAACAATCCTTGCCTCCTGGTTAATGTCCTTGTGTTGTCCTCTTCTTCACTGAATTGGAATGTCTTGTGTAACCA
Source organism: Galeopterus variegatus (assembly GCF_000696425.1). Lineage (NCBI taxonomy): Eukaryota > Metazoa > Chordata > Mammalia > Dermoptera > Cynocephalidae > Galeopterus > Galeopterus variegatus. The sequence continues at coordinate 219,793 of NW_007727635.1, forward strand.
AAAAGATATCAGGGAAATGATGGAGCAACACTTCTGAGGCTAAGCCATAAAGAGAGTGTGACTTCTACTTTGCTTCTTATTGAGTCACTTACTTTAGAGAGAGCTAGTTGTCATGTCATAGGATGCTTAAGTAACCCTCTGGAGCAATCCATGTGGTGAGGAGCTGAAGCCTCTGACCAACAACCAGCAACAACTTTGCAGGCATGTGAACGAGCCACCTTGAAAGCAGATCTTCCAGCTGCAGTCAAGCTTTCAAATGACCCCAGCCCTAGCCAACTCCTGGACTGCAAACTCATGAGAGACCTGAACCAGAACCACCCAGGTAAGCTGTCCCTGAATCCCTGACCCGCAGAAAATGTTTGAGAAGAATGTTTGTTGTTGTTTTAAACTGCTAAGTGTTGCAGCAAAAAGTAACTAATACAGGACATGAGGGGAAAAAAGAAATGAAAAAAGACTTCAGAATTTTGGTCTAAGCAGCTGGGTGAATGATACGATCATAGACAGAGACTGGAAAGACAGGGAAAGAAGCTGGTATAAGGGAGACAATCAAGAGTTCTGACTGGCCCGAGCACTGGAGGGGTGCACATGCCCACCCACCAACCACGCAATGCCCAGGTGAGTGCACCAGACATGTGCTGCATCCTGGAACTGATGCAGCCACAGGCCTGCCCAGACTGAGCACTGGAGGGAGTGCTCACTGACCAACCAGGAGCCAAGGCAGCCCACCACACACTCAATTGCAATAATACAAGAAGAGTCACTAGCAGAACCCACAAAGAGAGGAGGAAGTTTTTCCCCTCATAACCCACTGCAGAGTGATAGAAGAAACAAGTGTTCTACCAGATGATCAAACATCAGCATTAAAATACTAGAACTACAAATAAACAAGATGTGTCACCACCAAAGGAACATGGTAATTCTCAAGTAACAACCCCATAGAGCAGGAAACCATTGAGATGTCTGGAAAGGAATTCCAATACTGATCTTAAGAAAACTCCAAGAAATAAGAGAAGAATCAATCATAGAATACAATGAGACAAGAAAAAATATCCAGGATATGAAGGAGGAAATTTACAAAGAGATTAATAACTTAAAAAAGAATGTAACAGAGTGTGCACCACCCAGAGAGGTCCAAGAACCACCGCGCCCACAGATCCCTGAGCCATCTGCACCAGAACAGGTAGGCACTGCCATGCCGTGGGACTGTCAGCCCAGGCCAGTCCCCATGGCACAGAGAGGCCCAAGCCTCCAGCTCACAGGAACCAAGGCAACCATGCCAAATTGGCAGTCCCTGCAGGATCCTAGCCAGATACTAGGGTCAAATGAGTGGTCCATGAGATCTCCTGCCACAATGACTAAACACCAAAGGAAAATACCAGAAATATAAAAAATCAAGAAAATACAACACCACCAAAGGATAACAATAACTTTCAAGCTCTATGTCCTATAGAACAGGATGTGCTTGAAATGAGGAATTTAGAGTAATAATACTAAAGAAACTAAACGAGATACAATAAAACTCAGTTAGACAACACAATTAAATGAGAAAAGTATACAGGACCCGAAAGAAGAAATGTACAAAAAAATCAATGCTCTGAAAAAGAATGTAGCAGAGCTTGTGGAGCTGAAGAATTCATTCAATGAAATAAAAAACACAACAGGGAGTTTAACCAGCATGCTAGAACAAGCAGAAGAGAGAATTTCTGACCTTGAAGATGGGTTGTTTGAAATAACACAGGCGGACAAAAAGAAAAAAAAATTGAAGAAAACCTAAGAGAGATAACAGACAACCTGAAGTGCTCAAATATCCTAATCATGAGTATTCCAGAAGGGGAAGAAAAAGAAAATGACGTTGAAAATATATTCAATGAAATAATAGCAGAAAACATCCCAGGTATAGGGAAAGACACAGATCTTCAGTTTCAGGAGGGTCAAAGATCCCCAAACATATTCAACCCCCCAAAATCCTCTCCAAGACATGTTATAGTCAAATTGTCAAAACTCAAAGACAAAGAGAGAATCTTAAAAGCTGCAAGAGAGAAGCCTCAAGTCACCTATAAAGGAGCCCCAATCAGATTAACATCATACTTTTCATCAGAAACCCTAAAAGCCAGGAAAGAATGGGATGATAAATTCAAAATACTAAAAGACAAAAATTGCCAGCCAAGAATACTTTACCCAGCAAGGCTATCCTTCGTAAATGAAGAACAAATAGCATATTTCTCAGACACACAAAAACTGCAGGAGTTCACTACCACATGACTAGCCTTACAAGAAATTCTCAAGGAAGTACTGAGACCTCAGAAATACAAGAAATCATTAGAGACTACTATAAACAAGTATATGCCAACAAATTTGAAAATCTGGAGGAAACAGATAAATTTCTGGACATAACACAAACTACTAAAACAGAGCCAAGAAGATAGAGAAAATCTGAACAGACCAATAACAATAAAAGAGATTGAAGCTGTTATCAAAAGGCTCCCAACAAAGAAAAGCCCAGGACTAGATGGAATCACTGCAGAATTCTACCAAACATTCAAAGAGGAATTGATACCAATTCTCTACAAACTATTCCAAAAGATTGAAATAGAGACCATTCTCCCAAAAGTCATTCTATGAGGCAAACATCACACTGATACTGAACCAGACAAAGATACAACAAAAAAAGAAAACTACAAACCAATATCCTTGATGAATATAGATGCAAAAATCCTCAATAAAATACTAGCTAATAGAATACAGCAATACATACACAAAATTATACACCATGATCAGTGGGATTCATCCCAGGGATGCAAGGTTGGTTCAACATACACAAATCTATAAATGTGATATATCACATCAATAAAATCAAAGACAAAGGCCATATGACCATCTCTATAAATGCTGAAAAGCATTTGACAAAATTCAACATTCATTCATGATAAGGACTGTCTACAAGTTAGGTATAAACAGAAAGTATCTCAACATAATTAAAGCCATATATGATAAACCCACTGCCAATATCATCCCGAATGGGGAAAAGCTGAAAGTTTTCCCTTAAGAACAGGAACTAGACAAGGATGCCCACTCTGGCCACTCCTATTCAATATAATGTTGGAAATACTAGTCAGAGCAATCAGAGAAGAGAAGGAAATAAAGGGCATCCAGATTGGAAAAGATGAAGTCAAACTGTCCCTGTTTGCAGATGACATGATCCTATGTATCAAACAGCTTAAAGCCTCTACAAAAAACCTCTTAGATTTGATAATTGATTTCAGCAAAATTACAGGATACAAAATCAACATACAAAAATCAATGGCATTTCTATACTCCAACAGTGAACATGCAGAAAAAGAAATCAGGAAAGCTAGCCCATTTACAATAGCCACCAAAAAAATAAAATACTTAGGAATAAAGTTAACCAATGATGTGAAAAATCTCTGCAATGAGAACTACAAACCACAGTTGAGAGAAATTAATGAGTACACAAGAAGATGGAAAGATATCCCATACTCTTGGATTGGAGTTAACATTGTGAAAATGTCCATACTACTCAAAGTGATCTAAGGATTCAATGTAATCCCCATCAAAATTCCAATGACATTTTCTCTGAAATGGAAAAAACTATCCTAATATTTACATGGAATAGCAAAAGACCATGAATAGCCAAAGCAGTTCTGAGCAAAAGAAATAAAGCTGGAGGCATAACACTACCTGACTTTAAACTATAGTACAAAGCTATAATAACCAAAACAGCATGGTACTGACATAATCACATTGATCAATGGAATGGAATAAAGAATCCAGAAATCATCCCATAACCTATAGCCATCTGATCTATGACAAAGTCACCAACTCTATGCACTGGGGAAGAGACTGTGTCTTCAGTAAATGGTACTGGGAAAATCAGACAGACATTCATATGTAGGAGAATGAAACTAGACCCATACCTCTCACCATATATCAAAATCAACTCAAAATGGATTAAAGAATTAAATATAAGACCTGAATCCATAAAATTACTAAAGGAAAACATAGGGGAAACACTCCAGGTAGTAGGACTGGACAAAGACCTATGAATAAGACCCCAAAAGCACAAGCAACAAAAGAAAACATAAGTAAATGGGATTACATCAAACTAAAAAGCTTCTCCCCAGCAAAGGAAACAATCAACAGAGTGGAAAGATAACCTACAGAGTGGGAGAAAATATTTGCAAACTATACATCTGACAAGGGATTAATATCCAGAATATGCAAAGAACTCAAACAACTATACAGTAAAAAACCAAATGATCCAATTAAAAAATGGGCAAAGGAGATGGATAGACATTTTTTAAAGGAAGACATACAAATGGCCAATAGGTACATGAAGAAATGCTCAGCATCACTAATCATCAGAGAAATGCAAATCAAAACCACATTGAGGTATCATCTCACCCCAGTTAGACTAGCCATTATCAAAAAGATGAAGAAAAACAAATGCTGGCAAGGATACAGGGAAAGGGGAACTCTTCTACACTGTTGGTGGGACTGTTAATTAGCACAGCCATTACGGAAAACAGTGTGGGGATTTCTCAGACAACTACAGATAGAGCTACCATATGATCCAGCAATCACTACTGGGTATATATCCAAAGAAATGGAAATCATCACGTCCGAGGGATACCTGCACTCCCATGTTCATTGCTGTATTTACAATAGCCAAAGTACGAAACCAACATAAGTATCCAACGATGGACGACTGGATAAGGAAAATGTGGTATATATACACAATGGAATACTACTCAGTCATAAGAAAGAATGAAATTCTGCCATTTGCAGCGACATGAATGAGTCTGAAGAAAATTATGTTAAGTGAAATAAGCCATACAAAGAACTTGAAATACCACATGTTCTCACGTGTAACTGGCTGCTAGGAAGGAAAGGAGGGAGGGAGGGAAGGAGGAAAGAAGGAAGGGAAGAAAAGAATACGTTGAACTTTCAGAAGGAGAGAAAAAACCTGAGGATACTAGAGGTGAGGGGGAGGGAGGAAGGGGGTTTGGAAAGTGATAGGTTGGGTAAAGGGCACAAAGAAATATGATTTGTAAGAATGGTATGCTAATCATAAATAAAAAATTTAAATAAAAAGAGTTCTGATTGGCATATGCTATCAGACATCCAGATGGAGATGTTGAGCAAACAGTTCAATGCATAAATTCAAGGCTCAGGAGAGGAGTTGGGGCTGTAGATATATACTTAGGGATCATAGCATATATGTGGCATATGAAGCCATGGCAATGGACAAGATCGCCACAGACAAAGAAGAGGTCTAAAGACTGAATTCTGGAGATTTATTACTTAAAAGTCAAGAGGAGGAGGAGGAGGAGTTAGAAAAAGACTGAGAAAGAGCAGACAGTGAGACAAGAGAGCCAGTAGATACCAGTAGAACATGGTATTCCGAAAGTCAGTTGAAGAAGGTGATTCGAGAGGAATGTGATCACTGGGTCAAAAGCCACCAATAGGTCAAGATGAAGACAAAGATTTGACCACTGGTTTGCAAGATGGAGGTACTTTTTTGGAGGGGGATCTGAGCCCTTGACCTTGGTGTTATAAGACTGCAGTCTAACCACCTGAGCTAACCAGCCAGCCCTGGAGGTACTTTTGACTTTGATAAGTATGGCTTTCAGTGGCATGCTGGGGAGGGAAGCCTGACTGGAACGGGTGGAGGAGCTAACAGGAACAGAGAGAGAGACAGCGAGGATAGGCAATTCTTTCAATGAGTTTTGCTCTACAGGAGTGTAAAGTTAGGGTTAGAAGCTAAAGGGTAAAGTGGGGTCAAGGGAGAACTTTCAACTTAATCAGGAGATACAATGGAATGCTCACTTAATAGAGTTCTCACTCATGTGTAGGAGCTAAAAAATAACATTGAGCTTTTAGAAGAAGAGAGTAGAATTGTGGTTACTAGAGGCTGGGAAGGGGAGTGGCGAATAGGGTGAGGTCGGTTAATGGGTACAAAATTACAGCTAGATAGGAAAAATAAGTTCCAGTAGTCTACAGTAGTGCTAGGCATCTACATTAACAATAATTTATTGCTATGTTCTCAAAAAGCTAGAAGAGAGGAGTTCAAATATTCTCATCATAAAGAAATGACATATTTTGGGGGCGATGACTACGCTGATTACCCTGATTTGATCATCATACATTGTATACACGTTTGTGCCCCATAAATATGTACAATCATCAATATGTGTCAATTAAAGATATATATATATATATGTATATATTAAAAAGGATGTTTACTTGCTAATAGGAATGAGTCTTCAGTGGAAGGGGAAAAATACACGACAAGGTGAAAGAACAGGACTATAACTGCCAGAGTAAAGCCCTTGGATAACTGAGAGGGAATGTGCTCCAGTGCACAAAAGAAGAGGTTGACATTAGGCAGGAGCTTGGTCCTCCATCTATTCTAACATGAAGGAAGGCTGAGGACATGGGTACAGTGCAAGTAGGTTAGATGAGTTGATGTAAGAAGATGAGGGAGCAGTATATTATTTTCTTTATGCAAATGTGGTATCCTGGAAACCAGGATAAAATTACAGAGAGAATTCCAGACATCAGTAGTATTCTACTAAATTTGGGGGAAAAAGTCATAAAGATAAAAATAAGTACCTTGATATCATTAAAAATTATACATAAAAAAGCTGTAATGGTAATATATTTACTTCTAAAATATTAGGGACAAAACTCAGACTCTGGCCTTGTAGCCTTGGTATATATTTTCTTGATGGGAAACAAATCCTTGCTATGTTGTTTTGTTTTGTTTCCTGCACTTTACCACTAGGGGGCAGAATCAGACATTGTTTTACGTCGGCAGTGCTTATTAGCTTCCATCTGTAGTATGGGTACATTGAAAAGCAAACTTATGTTAGGACGTTTTTTCTTTTTCCTTTCCAGGGACAGGATGTGGTTATGATATATTTCAGCAAATACAGTAGCTTCCATTGCTGAGAGTCTTCTGTGTTCAGGCAATGTGGTAGACTTTTGATATGTGTCATCTCTAAGCCTCACAACCCAGCAGAGATGGGTTTGATTATCCCCATTCTTTAGATGAGGAGACTGAAGACGAGGAAAGGTTAAGTCACCTGATCACATTCGCAATGATAGAAATGCTGGAATTTATTGTCAGAGTGGGATGGGTGTTATGGCCAATATCCAGGAGAGGAAGGGTAAACTCCTGTTAGCAGGTGAATCGCCTTGCTCCTTACCGATGCCTCCTTGGTATTAGTCTCCTCTGATGCTGACTTGGCAACCTTCTGAATGATGGGGGCGATGTTGGTGGGACCATAGAGTTGGAGCTTAGGAAGACAGTTCTGATAGGCTTCCACAACTCCTTGAATTCCTAAAGTGAAATTGGCAAAGATCAATAGTTCCATAGTCCCTCCAAACATATTTATAATCAAACACAAAAATAAAGCATTAACTTTCCCCAAATAGCCTTTATGAACATCACATTTATGTTCTTAAGATAAAAAGGAATACCACATTGCTAGTGTTGCTGCCTCCTCTCCCTCTGAAATGATTCATCTCTTTTAAGGCTCAAGTTAAAAGCAACCATTTCCACAAGCCTTTCCCTAATATCCCCCTTTACTCATAAGATTTCACTAGATCCTCATAGCATAATGAAAAACATGTTATATCCATTTTATGGGTGAAGAATCAGAGGCTTAGAAAGGTTAGATGATCTGCCCTAGGTCATATAGCAAGTGAATATAGACTTAGGATTTAAACCCAGGTCTGTCTGGCTCTAAGAGCTGTGTGCTCAGCATCTAGGCAAGTTGGCTTTTTTTTTTTTTTTTAAAGATAACTGATAAGGGGATCTTAACCCTTGACTTGGTGTTGTCAGCACCACACTCTCCCAGGTGAGCCACGGACTGGCTCTCAAGTTGGATTTAATGCTCCTTTAGTTTACACACCACCTTGTTGACTCTAGTATATAACACCTGGGCCACCCATAAGAGTTATGTGTACCCTTGACCATCTCTCCAGATGTGACACTCCTTGTGGGCAGGAATCATGACTTGTCCATTTTTGTATTTCTCCAAAGAGCTTGAGACAGTTTCAGGCACATGGTAAATGCTCACCAAGTGTGTGATGAATGAGAAAATGTCTGATGTACCTCATCTGCTGGGATTGTGGTATAGATGATGTCATCATCATGGTCAACGCTTCATTTAAAGGAGGGCTTCCACCCTGACGCCATGTGAGCCCAGGAAATAGTAAAAGATGGGACACTGCGGGGAGAGACAGCCCTGCCTGTGCAGCTTCTCCCAGCATGTGGTAATTCTTGACTGCACATTTCATGTTATAATCCTGATCCCACAGTAATAGTCCCATTGCAAGTGATTTTTATTCACATGGCTTCTCCTGGTGTCTGTGCCTGTGTTCTCTCTTGCCTTCCCATGTTTCAGCTCATCTTCCCACCCCTTTCTATTCCAAAACAGCACATTGGTCCTGTTTTGGGCCAGAGGAAGCCACGCAAGCCCTTCCTGAGATTGTTCTCCATAGCCACCATGCACTGCAAACAGGCTCTTGGATAAGCAAGTTCTGTTCTGTTCTGCCCTTACACACATGCTCCTAACCTCACTGAAAGTGCTGGATATACTTTGCCCTGCCCCACAGCCTGTCATCTAAAGGTGGATGCCAAATCATTGTGCAGCCTGGTTCTGAAGTTAAGTGATGCTGAATGGAAGCTCCTTATCTTTTTTGGTTCTCAAGATATTCCCTAAGATAAGCAAGCTTGATTTCCCTTTCAAAAATGTCAGGCAGACAAATCCTAAGAGTGTGAAACAGGTGAATACTAGGGGATATATTTCATTCTGTTTTGTTGGAAAACCACTTATAATTTAAGAATGAGGGAGACTGGGGATGAGGGGAGTCTAAACCATAATAAACTGTGGATGAAGGATCGTGGGAGGGAATAACGGCAGAATGGAGATTAGAGGTTACTATGTTCAGATGATATTTATATGTTCTCGGGAATTAAGTGCTAAGCTTGTGAAAGAAACTGCTAGATGCTTTACACACTCCATTGAATCTGAACTAACCCTGGCTCAGCCCCCTTCCTCCTTGACATGAAGGAGAAGAGAGATGTCATTTCTACTGTAGATATGTCTTACAATCTTTATGGTAACAAATGTACTTGGCTCTATTTGTTACTTATAAAGCAGGGAAAATAATTCTAGAATAAAATTTATCACTATAATTATCATCACAGTTTCAGCATCATTATTTTGTGGAACTTCCGGCTGGAAATAATGGAATATGGGCCAGAGCCTTTGAGAAGGCTCCTTCTGGCACAAAACCATGAAGCTACTTGTTCCAAGTCACTGAGGCCTGTTCTTTGCCAACAAGCTGAAAGTGTCAAATGATTTCCATGTTTCCCTCTGTCCTTGTACCTACACAGAGAGGAAGTTACAAAAAATAAATACTTGATGAAAACTTGAAAATCAGAAAGAGGGATACATCATTGCTCATTAGGTGAAATTCCCCCTATTAGGTTTTGGCCAGAGAAATCCATGATTGGGATCAATATTCTTGCTGTAGCTCCTGACCTCTTCTGCATTCTGTCTATACCAGCTCTTCTTTTCCTTCTCTGTTATTATGGCTCTCTGTTGCTTTGAAGTAGCATGGTTTATTTGGATGTGGAAAGCCTACTTCTGTGCTGTGGACAGTCATGACTGATATGCTACATCAGTGGAGAGAAACTGAAATGGGAAAGGTGCAAACCGAAGGGCTGTGAGACACTGGATTTCCTTCACGTTGTGATTTACCTGCACATTCCGGGTTGTCTTCATTAAAGTTGATTGCAAAGTCATGGGAGACCTAGACACCAATTAAAATTTAAAAAAAGAAAAAAGGAGAATTACAACTTTAATCCATTAAGAAGACACTGGGGTTTAGAGTTTGCAAACAAATACCCATTACATTCATTATGTGTTAAGTAGCAGGAACCATTTTAAGCCCTTATACAATCAATGTGAGATGGAGGGTGAATTCTAAACTCCCTGTGGAGCTGAGGTGACAAGAAAATTTTCTACAATCAGATAGATGATGGCAAGAGAAGAGAAAAAAGCATGTAAGGAAATCTGAGAAAAGAATTCAGAAAAATGTTAGTCCAAATAGCTTTTACAGAGAACTGGTCACAGACAGTAGCTTTGACTGAGGTCTATTTGGGCCCAGTGATAAAAACAAGAAAACTCAATAACCCAAGCTATGTGCTCAACATGGTGATGCTTATAAAGACTCCAGCCAAGCTGTTGACACTTAGAAACCACTCTAACATAATACACAGGACTTTAGGGCAGGAGGATTTTCACATATATACAGGTAAAAGAGACCACATTCTACTTTTGGAAAAGCAATAAAGTAATATACCTTGCAATCATCTAACAGAAATCTCTCTACCTGGCAGGACCTATGTGCAAGGTCAAATAATATACTGTTTACTTTCTTCTTTCCAAAAACCTGATAAAACAAGAGAGATGCTCTGACATCTGGACATTTTTTACTGAATCATTTAAAATTTTATGGAGGATTCCATTTCAGAGGATATTTTTAAGCTCTGACTCTTTTGGGGGGCTATAAAATAGGTCACTGTGTGAAAAGACATCTCGTTTCTTAGTGGGAGGTCGTGGGTGATGCTGTTGGTTCTCATCTCATAGTCCCTTGCTCTTAGCACTTCTAGGAAAGTCAGCTGGCTTCCAACCATCCTACCTGCTTTATTTACCTTCAGTTTTTCTCTGTCCTCCAGAACTTGCTTTGCCTGCACAAGTAACAGACTAAAATTTTTGAGAAAAATGTCCCTTGGGAGCATCCCTTAATCAGTGATTGACACAAGATGATGTATAAATACCCCATCTCCCTTACACCTTGAGGCCTGTGTGTGCTCTATATTGTCTTCCAGGGTTCCCCAGCAGAATTAAGCTCCAGTTGCTCAAAGTGGTAACTGGCTTGATAATATACCCTATGTTGTCTTCCTTCCATTTTCCAACTTTCTGTTGGGGTTTCCTCCACCTCTTAAATAAATTACTTGCATCCAAATCCTTATCTCAAGGTCTGTTCCTAGGGGAATGCAAACTAAGACAGAGGTACTTGTAGTTTAGTTCTAATACATACTCTGAGATTTTATCCTAAAGGAGTAAATTGTGGTGACCTTGTAAACTCTCTTGGGGGCACCTGAGTTGTCAGGCCATCAGTGCCTGTCAGGGCAGGGGGGAAATTAGGCATAGAAAAGGGGTATTTGAATGGCTGTTGGGGACCAGAAGTGGGGAAACATAAGAGATACCTGTTGGGACAGCAGAAAGAGTAAATTAGCTGAAAGACAGAATGGAGCCAGGGGATTAAGCGAACATAAAGACTTCAGAAAACAGCAAAAAGGATAGGTCACTTCAGGAAGTGAACCAGTAAGATGTCATGAATGGAAAAGAAAGGTCTGGAACAAGGTATGCTGCACAGCTCTGTCATTAGCCCTGTTGGGCCAAGTTGAGGCTGAAAGACCATCTGGTGGGTATGTGGTGAAGGACACTCAAGCATCTCTGGGAAGCTGGGCTGGTGGTTGTTGAGGTGCATTTCAGTCTTGAGGCTCAGCAGCTCCATGAAGAAGGTGGCAGCCACCTTCCCACATTCTGGAACTGACACCCCTCTGAAGGGGACTGTATCTCCTCAGCTCTGGTAAGGGTACCACAAAAAGTATGTGGAAAATTGAATTAAAAGATAATACTAATCCTTTCATGAACTTTTTGAAGATCTCTCGTGTGTGTGTGTGCACACGTGCATGCATGTATGTGTGTGTAGTTCAGGTCATCTTTTAATCTTAGTGTTGCCAGGTTTTTCAGTTTTTCCAGAGAAGCCAGAAATCTGAGATTTATATGAAATTGCCTAATTCTTCAACAAAAAAGCATGTCATATATAACACATTTGTGGCCTGAATCATGTCTAGAGGCTGCCAGTATACAACTCCTGTTCTATATTCTTTCTCCCCACATGCTCTACTTCCAACAAATGCTTCCAGAATTCTGTAGCCATGCCCAGAAGGAAGACCAGTGTGGAATACAAGACAAACGAGAAAGAGGACAGGTCGGGGAGACATGCCACTCCATCACTGCTCACCCTAGTAGTGACAGGGAGATTGATTCCCTCTTTCACAAAAAGAGAAGGCCCTTTGCTTGAAGCTCTGATGAAGGAGCAAATATCAGCCTCCTGGCCTGCGGGTCAGACACAGTCAGCAGAATGGAAACTGATGACTGGGCAGTGTTGCTTGCCCTTAGCTCAGACCTCAGAGCACTGGTGAGATGCAGGCTGGGGCAGGGTTCCTTAGCCTCTCCAAGGCCCTGCCCACTTGGGAAAGCTGAGTTCTCTGTGGAGAGTGTTCCACAGGAGCAGCTGGTATACCACAGTAAAGTATCTCAGCTCCACCACAGAGCAAATTTCTCTACACACAATCTTTGCCTTCTTTGTGTCATGAGAAATCAGTATAAAAAACCCAGCAGGATTCCAGTGTCTTCATGAGAACCTTTTGGCTTCCCAATTCTCTGAGCCATAATGGTCCTTTCTTCAGCACTTCACTGTGTCTCCCATACAGGACTCATATTCAGATACTTTGGGAGGACGGAGTTTGTAGACTTTGTGGTCATGACCTTTCACAGTTGGCATTGCTAATAGGGTCTATTTTGATTCTATTTCCTAGAGGAGATCTGAATTGATAGGTTCTATGCCTCTGTAGATCAACTTCCTGAGTGTTTTTCTCAGTCTCAGAAGACCATTTCTGACTCTTTGGGAGCTACTAACACACTTATGTTAACAGCCAAAAAAGTGAGACCACTGCAAAGGAAACCCAAGTTATCCTTGGACCACAGAAAGTGAAAGAAGATTCCATCTCCACTCACTCACCGTGTACTCTGGGGGTATCCTGGCACCAAAGCCAAAGGCTGGGAACATTTTGTCACTGAAATCAAAATAAAAGAAAAGAAAAAAGAAGTTGTTTCATTTGCTCATCTAATGAGGTAGAAAAACATGAGCTTGCATTACCTTGCTAGGACACGTTACTGTGCCAAATGCTGACTCATGCTTCTTGATTATCTGTGGTAAAGTGGGATAGCAATTGCATGGATAATTAAAATCAAAAACAATCCCAAAAGTTCATTACAGTCATCAGTCTACAACGTTTCCCCTTAACTTTTTCCTAGATTTGATATCAAGGAATAAAATGGCCTCAGACTTGACCGTCCCACCCCCACCCTAACTTTCTGTTTCCTTTGAAAAGTGATCATGAATTAGGTAACTCCGACAGTTGACTGTTTTAAGATCATGCATATGTTATCTTTTAGAATATTTATAGGGAGAGAACATTTTCCCCATTTTCCAGGTGGGAAAACACTTCCGGAGGTGAAGTGACTTGCCCAAGATCGTGCTGCCAATTAGAGCCAGGGTTCAAATACAGACAAACCTGAACCCAAGGAGATATTTAAAAGCAGTGGAAAGCTTGTAAGGCTGGCTAATTGGCAGAGCTTGGTTCCATCTACACAGCTCATTGGGTCCTTATCACATATGAGCAGCGATAAATTGCTAACATGTCTTTTCTTGTTTCCCAAACTCAAAGGGACCCTGTCTTTTATATTAATATCTTTACATCTCCACTGCCCCATCCCCCATCTGCCTAGAATTGGCCATAGAATGTGTGCTGAATAAGTAGTTAATGAATAGATAATCGATTATTAAGGTGTGGCCGTATGAAGAAGGGAGAATTCTTGTGAAAACTGTGAAAATCACAAATATGTCCTTTGGCTTGGTTTCTCTGATGTGCGTTGGAATTTCTCTCTTAATTTGTTCATTCACATGTAATGTGTCTTAACTCTAACTTTATTGTGCTACAGGTGAGAGGATGGGGAAGAGAAGAATTGACATGCGTTGACACATTCCGTGTGCCAGGCACTATGCTGGATGATGTTCATACTTATTCAATTCTCACACCATCCTGGAAATCCCACTTATTCCTGTTTTACAGATTGATAAACAGAGTCTCAGAAAGGCTAAATATGTAGCTAAAGGTGATTACCAGGGAGGATTATGTGGTTCCAAACCCCATTTCTTTTCTCTTATACCATTATAATTCAATGATTTTTTTTTTTTTTTTTTGTCTTTTGTCTTTTTTCCATGTCCGGCAACGGATCGCAACCCTCAGTGTTGCCCCCGTACCGGACCAGGGACCGGCAACGGGACTGCAACCCTCGGTGTTGCTCCTGCGCCTCGCTCAGCCAGTGAGCGGGAACCGGTCTGTATGTGGGATCCGAACCCTCGGGCGGGAGCGCCGCCGCGCTTCCCAAGCGGCGCACTATCCAGTGCGCCACCGGGCCGGCCCCATATAATTCAATGATTATACACAGTATTAAATGTAATTTCCTACTGGCACTTCCAGTAAGTGGGCCCCCTGACTAGACAATAAATAAGACCCTCCTTAAGCAAATTTTATGCTATCAGGGGGATGTTGCAATGGGGCTCTGAAATATTGCTCTTGTCAGAGTGCATGTCTTTTTCATACTATCTACCTTTTACCTCCTCTCCTAATAAGAACGCAATCAAGATTTGTTCTTGGAAAAATTCCTACATTTCTCGGTTTTGGTAGAGTTAGTCAAGGAGAAAAAGGAATTCAGATTAGGGCTCACTGTCCTGAACACCTACTGCAAGCAAAAGAGGACACTTCTCCTCCCCTCCGGCTGACTGAGAAGTCAAAAGTAGCAAAGCCAGGTTCTCACTCATCGCCACCTAATTGATTTAGAATTCATCAGTAGCCAATGATGGCTTTGACAAAACTTTACCAAAACACCGCCATCTTGGCCAAATTTGGGGTTAGGGGCTGGGAGATATAAGGAAGCAGGAATTCTTTGAAGTCAGCATCTAAATTCTCCAGAAAATCTCTAACTCCCCCTTTTCCTCACTGTTGTGTCCATTAAGGGTTTGTGGTGCATCGCATCTAGCATGTATTAGAAAAAGTATTAATGCTGATCAATAAAGACTCACAACAGCTTATGAAGGATTGGCCACAGCTCTCAAAAATTTACTTCTAGTCCTTGGAAATATTGAAATGCTCTGCCTTAGCAATTCCTCCTTGACCAAAACAAGGGCAGGTGGATGTGGGAAGAGGAGTCTCCAAGGGGGATTTCATAGACACTTTCTAGTTAAGTCTGGAAGAAGGCTTTCCTGGGTGGAGGATGGGTCCTGGTTCTTTCAACTCCAAGATGGCTCAGAAGTCAAAACAGAGAAAGCCGGGAGGTTCCATACCTTTTATTTTATTCTTTGATGAGTTTAGGAGGGGTGAGATGGAATATTCCATCCATTTCTAATCACCCAACCAGTGTCCCAGCCTTAATGATATTCCTTTTACAACTTCTAAGCTACCCTTGGAGATCAGAAATTTGCTAAGTATGACGCACTGTTATGTAATTGAGATTCAAGAGTGGGAAGGTAGGGAAAATGCCTTGCTTAAAAAAGGGGACTGATTAACGAGCCAAGACACAAATTCTGTGAAGTTAGCCACCACAAAGCCTCTAACTAATAAAGATACTAAAGAAAGAATTTCAAGCCTAAGCACAATAGATCTAAACATTCATTCTTCCTGTCTAAAAATAAAACTAGTCAGAGAGGAGTCTTATTGTGCAAGAAGTAAGAGAAGGAAGGTTGAACAGAAAAGAAAGTTCGGTATGCTAACACCTCAAAGAACTCAAGACCGGATCTATTCATCACTAAGCAAAGGGGCTATTTAGCAACTCTTGAGAAAATGATTGGCAAAGGCTGGCAATCTGGAAAATTCAAGGGTATATTACCACATTGGTAAAGGCAGAATTTCTTACTTGTAATAAAAATAGTATAAAATATAATAAAAGAGCCCATGTTCTTCAGTGGTAACGAGTAAAGCTGTCCTGAACTTCTTAGAAATGACCATGGTCAAATGATCTCCAGATGGAAAGTGTTTTCAACCAGTATTTTTACCTTCCCTGTTAAGGAAGACTTTGAGATAAAGCAAAAGGTTAATAAAAATAAAGATAAATTATTGTATCCATAAGGAAATGGAGACTAACTCAGAGCAATACAGCATTTCAGAGCATCTAGACATTAAATAAAAACTGTTCTCTAAAACAGGGGTCTTAGAAACTGGGGTACACAAAGCCCTTCTGGGGATATGGGAGTATGGCTGGGTTTTTTTTTGAGGGGACATCAGTATTCAGTTCCTGTATTTCTTTGCTGTATTCTTTGCTGAAATTGATCTTCTAGGGACACCTTTGATGGAAAAAACTGTTCTCCATTCACACCTTTCCTTTCACAATTACCCTTTTCCTTTACCTATTCTGAATCTTAACCATCATGAGGCATTTCTCCAGAGTGTATAAAAATTCTGCAGCATCAAATAAAGAAACAAGTCTAAACATGAGTGATTCACCAGGGATGAGATCTTTCTGCAACTCATGCAGTTGCCAATTTTTGCTTTAAAAAATTTTAGAAAGTTGCTGATGTCAGCTGTTAGATCATTAAAAAAACATCTTGATGACTGGCTATTATGTGATTTTTGGGGGCATATAACTAGATTTGAAAGAATTAAGTAGTAATACTGTCAGTCAAACTCTTTCCATTTCTATGTATTACCTGGGATTACCTGTACATATAAGAACAGGTTTTCTTAGTATTTACATTGATAAAAACAAAAAATTTGGTTAGAATTGATGCTAGACTTTCCCATTCTAGTAATAGGTAGCACTTATTCATAGATATGTATACTTATTGGAAAAAAAAACCTCACTGTTTGTTTCATTAAGAGCTGATTTCCAATAAGTTATTACTTTTTATAGACAATAATTAGGTATTGAAATTTCCTGTATACTTATGTTATTTTGATCAATTATTTACTAATAGTAATTGTAATAAAAACTCAATCTAGAAGATGTTTTTAAAATCCTTTGAGTCTTTTCATTATAAAAAATTTTAGAAATTAAAAAATTTAAATTTATATGCATATTTTTATTACAGATATGTATCATACAATGATCAATAAAGTAATTTCAAATCAAATTTATTTAGATATATCAGGATAAAATTCTATGAGGGAAAGAAATGGAAATATAAGTTGATGAAAAAGAAGGAATAATTAAAATTCTTAACTCAAACTGAAGAGTTGTTCATGTATTTTTTAAATGGATGATGATGGATATCAAGTAGCTATAGTATTTAGAGTCTACTGGATACACTCCTGAGAGTTACCTAAGAGTTTTATTTTTAAATGTCCATATTTACAATACACTAGATATTTCATGTCTTTGTCACTATTTAAACTCATGATGAAAAATGTTGGATTTCAATGAAGATGTAGGAGGATTATACAGTTTTATAAAATTCTTTCAGGGGTACATGAGCAAAAAAACTTTAAAGGTCATTTGTCCAAGATGACCTTTAGATTTGACACTATAGTCTCCTCTCCTTTTGTGGTCTGTTTATTTTTTAAAAATAAATTTAGGGTTTTAAAGATAATAGCCTCCACCATTTATTGAGTATTTACAATAGGCAGAAACTGTGCTCGCTCTAGCCACTTTACATCTAATCCTTAATCTGCTCTGCAAGGGAAGTTAGACATATCTTCAATTTTCAGTCAAGGAAACCAAGGCCCAGAGACTGTAAACCTCCTAAGAATAGAGGTAGCAGAGCTGGGGTGTGAACCCAGGGCTTCCTGCCACCGGGAGCCCCTGCTCTTCCTGTCACCCCTGTTGAATCTGTCCTCCATAGAAGGTTGGTCTGATCTAATGATTCAGGATTATAGGTCCATCCATGTTCTAATAACAACAAAGGACAGAATTAGCAAAATCTGGATCAGCCCAGAAATCACCATCCCAAGGATGCCCCCCTTAACCTCCCCTCTTCCCACAAAGGATAGAGTTAACTCTTTCCTACTTTATGCAGTTCCCATCCTTACACAGGGCAAGGCTGCCCTGGCCATACTGAGATTTATTTATATGCCTTTCTCTCCCATGAGACTATGAACCACTTGGGGACAAATCGTGCTTTATTAATTTTTCTGTCTGTATAGCACCATGTGAGGTGTCTGGCACTTAGCAGATGCTGTGTAGATTCTTAGACATTCCGTCTGACCCATCTCTCCTGATTTAACTCTGGTCTCAATCCTGAATACCCACTAGAATAAAAAATCTTAATTCTCAGGATGCACACAAGACAATTAAATCAGAGTCTCTGGGGTGGGGCCCAGGCA
The DNA here is from genome assembly GCF_000696425.1 of Galeopterus variegatus. Taxonomy (NCBI): domain Eukaryota; kingdom Metazoa; phylum Chordata; class Mammalia; order Dermoptera; family Cynocephalidae; genus Galeopterus; species Galeopterus variegatus. The sequence goes on from NW_007727635.1 coordinate 238,064, forward strand.
CCAGCATATTTTAAGGCTTTGCAAGTGGTTTTAATGGGCAGCCAAGGCTAAGAACAGCTCACTGGTGTTGGTAAAGTGGACAAAATAGCACTATGATATGAACCTGTCTTCTGATTCTGATTATTAACCAAGTGCTCTGCACTTGAAAATACTTGTCAGAGTGGATTCCAGTTCTAACCTTGTCTCTTAGAACTGTACCTAGAACACTGTGGAGGAAGATTCCTACCTCGGCTTCAGATATCCCTGTCTTATGCCAGGTGGCCACTTCTTTACAATGGCTGTCTGTACTTCCACACAATGTATCAAGCTTCTATACTTTCTTGATAGCAGATAGGCCAGCCTTTTTATTAAAGGACATTTCAGGTTGTCAGAGACTCACATCCCTGCTGGCCCCAAGGAAAGGATGTCACCTTGGCCTCAAGCAGCCTAAGGAGACCAGGATGCTTACAGGAGCTGGGGAAATGCTACAACCAACAGGGAATTTAGGAGCTTATGTAGGCCTGTGAGTGCGTGTGTGTGCGCACAGTGCATGCATGTGTGTGTTTGTGTGCGTGCCTGCATGTATGTTTGGGGAGTCGAGGCAGAGAGAACGGCAGTGACACCTCTTTCAGAGGCTGAGGGATAGAAGGGGCTGGCAGGATTGGCTTCTGGGCTTGAGGACCAGCTATGTGGGGAGAGCTTCCCTTCAAAGCCACCCTGAGAAGAACTTCAAGCATCTCTCAAGCTGTTCTACTTCATGGATCACCTGGTAGCAGAAAGAAAACTCTTGGCTGTCAAAGACTGCGGGGAATTTCTAAGGCTCACGGGGATTAAAACCCTCTGTGTTGCTGCAGGAGGGGGGCGATGCCTTCTGTCAGTTTTTACTCGTGTTTCTTTTTGAGCATCAACCTCACTGACTTTGATGTGAGAATAAATTAATTCCAGAGTCCCGACTTGAAATTTCCTGACTCTGCCTGTCCATTGTCTCTCCACCCACACAAGGAGAAACTGTGAAACCTTGTCAGTTTTCAAGCGAGCAGCTTGCATTACACATTCTTCTAGGGAGTTTTTAAAAAGAGCACTGAGGGTTTTCAATCCTGCTTTTCTTCCTTAGGTATTGGTCCACTTTAACATTGATCTGCCTTTATATGAAAAGAAAATTGCCCCACCAAGCTGCAGAAGTTTAATATTCTTGGTCAGTTGGGGATGATAACTTTGGTCTTGCCATATTAAAATTTTAGAAAGAATTATTCATGACGATTGTTCACCTCCCTCCTAAAGTGTCGTATCTTATTTTTATATTTATTCTGCATTTTTGAGGGAATGCAAAATGTGCTTCAGACTTTTGTCTGGTTCACGTTCTAAAAGAATAAAAGCTTCAAAAGACGTACATGTCCCTCTGACTCTAGTACCTGCATCTTGCATGTGAGGCAATCAGGAAACAGACACTTTCAGCAGTTTGTTCCAGACCATCCAATAAATCTGCTGCAGAACCACAATGGGGGCTCTGAGCCTTGTCATCTCAATCTCTGGACAACCCACCAATCTTCTCTTCAGAATTCATTATTGAACTGCCTTCCTCTCTGCAGATTTAGAGTCAACTTTTTTGTTAAGTGCTTTTACCTAATTTGTCTGTTTTATAAGCATTTCAAGATTTAAAAGTTAAGAATCTGAAGACATTCTCTCCCCTTCTTCTTGTCCCTTCACATGTGCATACATTGTTATACTAGATTATTAATGTGTGTGTCTCTGTCTGTATATGCCATAGAAAGAAGGCGGGAATTACTGTTTTTGTGTCTTGGGGAAGTTTGGAGAAATGTTTGACATAGTGGAAATGTAATTTGTCAGTCTTTTCTCTCCCTAGTAGAAATCTCCATGCTACATAAGCCTCTCCAGGAATCCTCCCTGTATTTGGACCTGGAAAAATCAGAAACTCAAGTTATCTTCACTAGGTATAGGGTTAGGTATAAGAAGTGTCACTTCCGCAAGGTAACTTAAAATGACTATTGCCTTCTGTCCTTGCTGTACAGGAGGTGGAGTGTCAGCAAGGTCCTGAGTGTTTAAAGCTCTTTGACTTTACTGGAACCGTTCATTCATTCCCCATCTGCCCTCATGCCTTGTTTGAGTTACTGTTGATGACCAACCTGAACCCAGAGATGCCAGCAGGCAGGAGACTGATTACCTGTCCTGTTAGTTTCTCTACATTCTGGCAACAAGAATGTGTCATTTGCTGTGGTGCGTGAGGTAATACGTTTTTAATATGGTTATCACTGATTATGAAACTGGAAAGAACAGAAATCATTTTAGCCCCTAAAATTTCTTTGAAAGCTGGAGAATAGAGTTGCTTTCTTTATTTTCCTAGTTTAAAAGGTCAATTAGTTCCTTCTCATTACTAACTAGCATTGTCTTACAATCACGTCAGGGAATCAACTGAGATTTACACACATTTATATTTACACTGGTTCCACCTCAAAGAGCCTTCTAGAACAAACACTTGAACTTCTTCACCTCAACCTGGAAATGCTGGAAAAGCAGAATACATCAGTTTAATGTAATTTATGTAAATTAGTTCTTACAGGGAATTCTCTTGGTGGGAAAAATCAATATTTGACAACAAGTAAAAATAAATGTAATATTGATCTGATCTCAAAATCACATTTTCTATATACATACATACAGACACATATACATTTGCATGGGCATGCACATGGCAGACACACACCCTCTGCTAAAGTAACCAATAGCTTCTGAGGTCAGTGAAACAGTGTTTCTGAACTTAAGCTGTGGAGTGAGATAGATCTGGGTTCAAATCCTGCCTTTGGCTGTGTGACACTACACAAATACTTAAACTGTCTGTACAGTTTCCCTTTTCTTTTAAATAATATCTATGATATAAGGGTAATGTGAAGATTAAATGCAATAATGTCCAGTAATTCTGTTGCTTCTAAAATGCTAAAGTACACATTGGGGGATCTTGTTAAAATGCAGATTCTAGTTCAGTAGGTCTGGAATGCTATTAGTCCATGAAAAAACTTTGAGCAGCAAGGCACATACTAAGACCTCTTAAAATGGAAACCAAAATTGCTGTCCTGTGGTCTTGTAAGCCAATTAAGAGAAGAAAGCTGAGAAAGGATTTTGGTGAGCACGGCAGACACTGAGTTTCTCTAAGTGTGGAAAGGATGATGAAACATTTGGGGCAGTGTTTTATTCTGCTAGACTTAATTTCCACTCTTCTGCCAAGGATCAGCCAAGGACCATGTGAACTCACATGAAAGATGACAAGGTTCCAGCCAATCTGAAGTTTCTTACCTGTCATAGTCTTGGCAAATCTCCCCCACAGCTACCAAGGCCTTCAGGTACTCATTGGGTTGATAAGGGTGGATGTAGTGCAGGGAACAGCTGTTTCTGGGGTCCCCATTTGAGGCAGTGAAATCTATAGCTACCTAGAAGAGAAAAATAGAAGAATCAGTGGATTTAAAATGAATGTTATCTCCCAGGAATTGTGATCAGTCTTGACAGAGACTTGGCCTCAGATGGAAAAAAAGCAACACATACATACCCTGTTAATAAAGAAAGTTAGAGAAGAAATTAATTAGCTTAAAAGTTGGTTATTAATTTGGCTGAGGCCATTTCTACAGTCTTCAATCCCCTCTTCCCCAATGTCCTCTCTTCTCCCTGTCTAAAATGGAACTTGAGATTGACGTGTAGGTCAGAAAGCCCAGTACTGTTGATCCACGTCATCAGGCTGGAAGAATGGGGATAGAATATCTGCCCTGAAATTTCACAATTCACAGAAAAGATTTCTGTGCTCCCTGGGCAGAACAATTCCATCTCTGAGGCATAGGTAAGATCCCTTAACAAATTCTGTATTAAAGGTATGGTCTTCATAACAAAGCCATTGTTGTATTCCCATGAGGGGCCAGTTGCAGAGAAATGTGTTAAACTGATTCTAACAACATTTTCTGCAAGCAGCAGCTCTGTGTAAGGCATTCAGCTTTTTGATTCCCATTCATGTAGGAACTCCTGCCAATACCAAAGAAGAAGCCTGAATGTTGTGGCATTGTGAGTGGGAAGTGGAGAAGGGAAACCTCTTGCTGCTGTTATGTAGTCATCACCCTTCAACTTGAAAGTTTTTTGACCCCCAACATCATAATCATCTATGTAAAAGTTGACTCACCAAACACCTCTTAGCAACAAACAGCAGCAAGTGCCTAAGCCCGAGGGCGTTAAAGTGAGAAGGAACATTTTTTTCTGATTTCTAACATCACCATCTAAATAAAATTTAACCCAGCAAAAACCTCTCAAAAAATGCTTAAGCTTAAAGTGGGGGAAGTTAAAATGAGGAGTCGCCAGGGAAATTGTTTTCCTTCTGGGGTACAGTAGAACACATTCATTGGCTCACTAATGACAGAAAGGTTCTATTTTCTCATATGATCTCGGGGATCATAAGATGGGACGTTATTTGTGTTATATTTGGTAAATTCTACTATGACAAATAACCAGAATACCCTACGAATTTATTAAGGTGGGACGTTACTTCTGAAAGGACAGAGAAAGATGCCATGTGCTTTGTTGGTGCTTCTTAAAGAGCAAAGTTGATAGAAAAAAAAGTTACTCATGTCTGACATTGTAACCCTGATATCAAATCAAAGTGACTAGAAAAGAAAAACAATGTGCTGACAGTAACTCACTTACAACCTCTTTTTCTTTCTTTCATGAAGTTATGTTTTTATCTCTGATTTTTTCCCTTTTCTTCTTCATGCCTCCACAGGACTATGTTGAAAATAAATTTAGGCAGGATTCAGACTCTGTTTTCAGAATACCCAGATGTTTTTAACAAGGCAGTACCTACGAAACGCTAGTACTAATAGCGTGTGAAAAGAAAAGGTCACATGAAGAAGACTCACAGTGCTTCCCTGACCTTTAGCTGCCCTTGCTCTGCATAACAAAGGGAAGAGAACAGTAGCCTTTTTAAAACCCTTCTGTGCGTCAGGCACTGTGCTACCTGCTCTACAGGCAGTGTGTTATTTTGTTTGCATAAGAACTCTGGGAGGTGGAGGTTTTTACTCCTCTTTATGGATGAAACACTGATGCCTAAAGGTGAGGAAGGTCACACAGGTAATAGGGGGTGGATCCAGGTTTAAACCCAAGTCTGTATGGTTCCAAAGACTATGCTTCTCTATTATACCATTATACAGCCACAAGAACATGTAAGTCTTGACCAACATATTAAGACTTCTCATAGGTATAATGATTCCCATAAAAAGTGAAGGGAATTTTGTCTCCCTACCTCCAGTCATGTACAGTAATTTAGGAAAGAACGGCCTTGAATGTCCAGCTCTTTGTGACCAGAGAAGTTGTAAAAGGTAGGGAAAGGGCAACCAGAATGTGTTACTAAGGATGACTGGAGGTGACCAAAAGGGACCAACAAAATCCAGTATCTTTTGAGGTGGGTTTCACCCTGAAGATGAGAGCCAATCTGCTGGAAAAAAGAGAGGAAACAATAGGTGAAGGTCCTTTTAATCAAGAACTATGATGAAAAGCTACAGGTAGGGGGAAACCTCCATGTATTTTGTGAGCAAGAAGAAGGGTAAAGCTCCCCAGTATCCACCACAAGGCCCCGGCCACACAGAGGTCCAACTACACGCAGAAAATTCCAGGAAAATTTCTCCAAGAGAAACACTTGAGGGGTGCTTGACATACAGCGTTTGAAGAAATCATGCATCTGGGGGCCTCCCAGGTTTACTAAGTTCGACTCACAGGGCCACAATCCTCAGCCTTTTCCTCCTGATGAGACACGCCTGAGAGATAATGGCATCTGGTCCATGCGCACACAGTGTTTAAAATGTAAAAGCAGTGCTAGGAAGGCCGGGTGTAAAACCACCTTTTTTTTCTCTTACTGAGGAAAGTGCTGTAGAACTCTAGGGAATTCTGGAGAGTGCAGAGATGATGCTAGGGAGAGTACCTCGATTCTGCTCTGATTTATCTAAAAGGTAAATCACTGGCAAGTATTGGTTCATTATTGTCAATAGCGAGCACCTTGCGGCTCACTTTTGTGTTCGATGCCCTTCATTGTGGACCACCACACTCCTCGCCACTGAAAGCATCACACCTGTACTTCCTGGTGCTGCACTTGACACTGTCTCATGTGCTGATGACCTGCCTGAGACTTCTCAAGTTTTGTGGAAATAGAGGTGAATAAGAATTTAACCTGTTGTTTAAGAAATGGTCCAGACAAAACAGTCCCTCCATCTACAAGGCTCATTGTATAGCTCCAAATTGTATCCCCCCAAAAAGCTGCCCCAGAATGTGATATTTTGCAGATTGACTGCAGGTGATAAGACAGATGCAGCAAATAACCAGAAGCTGTTTCACAGCGGCTTCCCTTAGACAATATCCAGGAGACTCACAAATGGCCCGTTTGGCACATGAAGGGAAAGAATTTAAAGAGTGGGGTTGTTTCATGTAAGAAGCTAAAAACGCCCAAAGAAAGATGCTCGTCATTCATTTCCAGCCTTTTCCCAGAACTAGCTCCATGTGCCGGGGACTGCACGGAGAGGAGGGAGCATTTCACATTCTAACTTTACAAGGTTTTGCAAACCTGCTCCACAGCTCTGCTGAATATGAGAGAGGCCTCCTGGGAGGAAGGAAAAAGAAACAGGCGCCTGTTCTTGGGCTGCTCGCTGAGAAGATTGGAGCACATACCAGAACCGCAGGTTTTCATAAATGCTTCATATCCAGAAATGAAAACGTGGTGGTTCTGCAAGCTCAGGGAACCAGGCAGAGTTGGTATCCGCCTCCGCAAACTGGCATTTTCCAGTCATTTTCTAGCTTTTATTTCTCAGCTTAATCCCATCTTTACTGCCTCCCTGTTGCTTTCTAAAATAAACCTAACCTTTCACTCTGTTCTATTTCCACTAATGCTAACTTTAAAGAGCACAGAGACTTCTTGGTAGAAGGCTACCTCCTGAAGATAGATATTTTATCTCCAGACTCATGAAGGAGACTAAAAACCATCACTTGCCAGGGGGAAAAAAAATTTAGCTGCCCTTATATCATATCATAGTATATTATTAAAATGTAGATTATAAAATCAGAGGTAATAAGCAATATCACTGTCAATTTTAAAAAATTACAAAGACAAATGGCCAGCTGAAAATAAGAAAAAAAATTACTGCTCAGGATTCCACTAGCCTGGTAAGTCATATTTTATTTTTCTTTTCCTTTCTAGTTATGGTACATATATTTTTTCCACAGTTGTAATCATAGAGTAGCTCTGCTTTACATTCTTTTTTTCTCCACTTAACGTTATGTCATAAACATGGCCTCATGTTATTACATAATCTTTGTAATTTAAAATGGTTTTATCATAGTCCATTTAAAGGAGGTACTGTAATTTACATAGTCATTATCTTATTGTTGGACATTTAGGTTGCTTACAGCTTGTCCCTGCAAAAATCTGTTACAATGAACATTTCTGTGCCCCTGAAAAGCAATAACTTTCAAAGGAAATCTTTAATTCTTCTACCATTTTCTTTCCAAATACCTTATAGCATCTGTCTCTTCTATACTGTCTATAATTTTGTATTTTGGGTGTGAAATTCCAGTACATGGCTTTATTTTTAGTGGCTGTGCCATGCACCAAACCCAGTCTCTCCCTGTAGTTTCTGTTTCACCTTCACCCACCTCCTCCAAGACTGTGATGTGACAGTTGTTGAAGAGTCCTTATGACCCGAGGATTCACATGAGGTATGAGGACTGTCCTCAGAGGTGCCCTTGCTCCCAAAATTGTGTGCAAAATTGGGTGTGTGCATTTCCTAGCAAGAGGATACAGATCATGTATCATCTGAAGTGGACCCAAAAGCCTTGAGTCACCCTGACCAAAAAAGAATAAGAAGCTTTGACCAGGACCAGTTCTTTCATTTATCTTTTCCCCTCCACTGGGAAATGCTCATGGTCAGATTCTAACCTAAAGTCTCCCCTCTTTCAGTTCTACGATTGCCATCCTCCATTTCTCTCTTGCCTTCCCTTCACTGTCATCCTTCTTGAATGAATAGTTATACCCTCTGTGCTCACTCACCCTCTGTGTACACCTTCACTCCTGGGTCTCCCTGAAGATGACACAAGTCTACTTATGCTTCACCCTCTGACTTCTCTTTAGCCTGTGCCATTGTCACCCTTGATCTTGTAACTCTTTCCTCCTGGGCAATTGAGTTACTGCTTCCTCCTGGACCTTCCTCTCCTCTGGCGTCTCTTCTCTTACTGCTTGTCCCTCTTCTTTCTGCCGCTAAATGACAATCCTCCACAATTTCCTGTCATCAAGTTCCTTTTCTTTCTGTATCCTTTTCTTTGGCCATCTCATCCAGACCCATATACACATAGCTCTCACCTCTCCCCTGAAGCCATATTCATAAGTGCCATCTCCACTGGGACATCTGAAAGTATCTCCAACATGTCCCAAAACAAACTCATCATCTTGCCTGCAGCTCATCTTGACCTGCACATTTCCATGAATAGGACCACCATGTGCTGACAAGAGCCTTGAGTCACCCTGAAGTCATCGCCCTTGCTTGCTTTCAGTCTCCTCATTGAGCCACAGGCTGAGGTTTATTGTCTCTTTTTCCACGATGCCTCTTCCTACTGCTGCTGCTCTAGTTTAGCCTCTTTTTATCTGTCACCAGGACTGTTGCAGTTGGCTTAAATCTCTTCTTCCTTCAAATTTTATACTCCCTTCCCCACCATTAATACCAAACACTCCCAGATTTACTTCTCGAAAGCATGTGCCCATTGCTTCAATATCATGCTCATGATCCTTTGGAACATCCCATTATCCACCAAATTATCCTCAGAATTTGAAACCCTTTATGTTCTGACCCCAAGCTTCTTCCTCAACACTCCTCTAAAAACACACAATTTATTCATGTTAACCCAAGTAAGGTTTCGGTGTTTATCATTAGACTATATGAGTGCACACATACTTACCTTCATGAGGATGCTTCTCAAAGCAAAAAACTCAGTACCATATTTATTCATCCAATTTGTTTTTTCCCCCTAAAACTTACCTCCCTTTGAAGGTTTAGTGCTCAATTCATTACAACTCAAGAAAATTGTTTTGAGCAGCCTGGCACCCAAAGAGAAAGATGCCCCATCTTTAACATGCTGAAGATTGAACCAGAAACAGCAGCATCTATGGAAGAGGCAGAGGCTTTCTCATAGCCTCTGCTTTTAATGCACGTCGGTCAGAGTTGCTACAGGAAACAAGCAGCCCACTCAGAAAAGGTGACTGAGGAGACTTTAATAAAGGAACAATTCACAAACAGGTGAGAAAGGTTAAGGGGAACCTACCAGAAAGGGTGTGAAGGAGCAGTTACCAGAACTCAGTAAGAGGAGTATCTGCAGAACAGGGCACCTGAAGGGAATTGTGACATTCTGAAGAGGAATAAGGTCACTGCCAAACCACAGCCTGGCAGTCATAAAGCTGGGGGAATAAGTGCTCCATGTACTCTCTCCTGCTCTTCCTTGATCTCTGACTGATGCTGCCCACTGGTCAAACCCAAGCAAGAGCCAAGTGCAGGAAAGCCCTGCTAGTGATTCCAAAGAGGTTGACCTCCCGGGGCACAGGCAGTAGAAGGATGGAGAGTGAATCTGGAGGAGGAAATGGAGAACACCCAGAACTTCTTGTCACCTCTGGCTCCTGAAGGTCGTTCTCCATGGAGACAGAAAGGCTGTCTTGGCTAAAGCTACGGGACTTGTTCAGAAGTCATGGGTCACATTATGTGCCAGTGGGAGTTTTTGCCTCTGAAAGGCTAAGGGGTGTAATTACTGCAGTAAAGCACCCATTTTCCCCCTTCTCCTCTACTCTTATCTATGCCAGGAAGCCCTCTTTTCTTTACTTCTCATCTCCCATGTTGTCAGATGGTGTAGTGGATTGAATTATGTCCCCCCCCACAAATTCACTGAAGCTTGAATCGTGTCCCCCAAGTATTATGTATCAGAAATTTGGTCCTCATGTGCCTGTTGAGAGGGTGGGAAATCCTGTTATGGGAACTGAAAGGTGGAGCCTCGAAGAGGTGATTGGATTGTAGGACCGTGCAGTAGTGAATGGATTGACAATGGTGGTCAGGGGCATGGTTCTGAGGGCTTTAAAGAAGAGAGAGGAGACTGTTTCTCTCCCTCACTCTCTCTCTCTCTGCTCCACCATTTTGCAATGTGATACCCTGCTGTCACCACCAAGGACTTCAACAAATGTGTTCCCTGGACTTTGGACAACCCAGCCTCAAAAACTGTAAGCAATAAATTTTGTTTGCTTTATAAATCACCCAGTTCCATGTATTTTGTTATAAGCAACAGAAATGAACTAATACAGATGATTTCAATAAGATTATTAGGCAGATAACAAACACTCATAGACCAAATTTAAAAAGACATATTAATTTTTATTAACAGGTTACATTACAGCTTGTAATTCACATTAGATTGTACTGCTGGAGGTATAAAAAATTTATAATGAGAGAGTTGAATTAATTTGGGGGGAAAATGACATTGAAGTGACTGGTATATTTTCTTTAATAGAACACTCAAAATGGAACACCTAGCAATCCTCTTCTGAGTCCTTAACCTGAAACTACAGGGGGAAGGGCTTTGTGGCAGGAACTGTTGATGGCCTGTCCCCTTCTCCTCAGCATTCATCTGTACATTCTTCTCCTCTTCTCACTCCTTGCTCCAGACTGCTCTTCCTACTCACACCCCCAGAGGTCTATGGGGATGAGAAACTGGGACTGGGACGGTGTTGGTGACAAACACTGAGGTGCTACCTCCCAGTTGGGGAAGGTCAGCAAAGTGAGAAATGAGGGGAGACCAGAGCAGAGAGGGCAATCATCCTATGTCAGGCAGGCCACAAGGACAACTGAGAGTCAGGATGTGGAGCTGGGAACTCTTTGGAGTTAAACTTCTGGATTTCTTTGGGGCTGATTCTTTGCAGCACAACTCCAAGGGCAAAGCAAGCCCCTGAAGGTTGAATAAAGAGTTGTTCAAGAGCATGGGATCTACAGAATCTAAAACGGAATGAAATCAATAGAGCTTTCCCTTGAAAGCCTATAAATAGTTTCCTGAAATCACTCCTTTGCCTAAGATCTTGGAAGACTATTTCCAGTAGCTCTCCTTTATGACATTGCCTGCTTCCCTACTTCCATTTGTATACACCCACAGCAGCAACAAGGCCACAGGACAGCTAGAGTTAGGTGTGTGTGCCCACGGTGAATGTGTTTGCTATCTTCTGTATATAACAGTGTGCATGTGGGAGGGCTGCTGGTTGTGTCATTACAGAATCTTAGGCTTTAAAGAAATGGCCACACTCTGTGCTCAGCTCTTGTAATGACCCAGGGGTAAATAAACAATGCTCTGAGTTTAGGCAAGACACAGGTAGACCTCTCTGAGATTAGAGCAGAGGACAAGCCTCTAGCTAGGGAAAAGCTGGCCTATCAAATGACCACTCGTCTCATCCCCTTATGCCTTCCCCTCTTATTCCTTTGAGTACTACTGTCCCTGGTCCCAGGAATACATTGGCTCTGTCTACTCTCTTGGACCCAAACCTCGACAAACATTAAATGCATTTTCCTTGCTTTCCTCACATGACTGAACCAATCTAGGGAGTTGAACAGGGCTAACCTTCATGAGTACAGTTCTGTAAGATGAGAAACAAATGCTGTACAGATTGTATCTCTCTTGTTTACATCTATGTTGCTTTCCCATGGGTTTTAGAACATCTGTCTTTTTGATATCTCGGGATTCTCTTTCTGGAGATAACATCTGCCCAAAACCTAGGAGGATTTTGAATATTATGTCAGTGAAAGCAAGCTGTTCCAGGGCAGATGGACTCACAAACTTGCCCTACATGGGCACTTTAAAAAATACCCAGCCCACCTACCCAAATATATATCAGAAGTGCGTAAATCCCATGGGCTCACAGATTATATATAGGAGACAATCCTCAATCTACCCATGGAGTCTAGACACCTACTCTACTTATCAACCTTGATTTCAACCTGGTTCTCCAATCTTTGGAATTCACCTTCTGTATTGGTCTGTTTCTGTTGCTTATAACAGAATATCTGAAACTGGGTAATTTATAAAGAAATATAATTTCTTTCTTACTGTTTTGGAGGCTGGGAAGTCCACAGTCCAGGAGGGCACATCTGGAGAGGGCCTTGTTCTTGGTAGTGCCTCTACAGCGACGCAGGGCAGCACAGCGCATGGCTTGAGCAAGAGAGATCTAACCTGCTCACTTGTGCTCCTAATAGAGCCATCAGGACCACACCTATTATCACTCATTAAACTATCAACTTACTACTCCATCAATGGATCAATTCCATTCACTAGAGTGTGGTCCTCAGAATCTAATCACCTCGTAGAGGCCCCACCTTTCAATTACCATAACAAGATTTCCTACCCTGTTCCAACACTGTTACGGTGGAGATTAATACATGAACCTTTGGCTTTGGAGAACATAATTCAACCCATAGCACCTTCTCCTTGCCTGATGAACTGTTTGGATGGCTTACCTAGGTACTGTCATTGGTGCTTGTGTCCTGGTCACATGAATACACCAAGGCATCTGCCTTTGGCTCAGTGGAACTTACTAGCATGGCTCACTTCCTTCTCATCCTTCACAGTAGGTCACAGAATCTGATAATCTACACACTGCCCCATGCCTCAGATACTGAAGGACCAGGAAGCATTAGGAGGGTTCCCCAAACCACCTGTGGCATGAATTTCCTGATGTGATGCTGAAAACATACTCACTGGAGAAAACAGGAATACAAGCTCCTTTTAAAAACATAATACCATACAATGTCTCAGCAATGAGCTTTGAACAAAGCTGACCCAGGGTTTCAATACACTTTTGTCTCCTCATGTCCCAAACCCAGCACCATTCCCCATCCCTTGTTCCCTGAATAAGAACAAACATGGAGACAACTTACTGTAAACTGGATTTGGCAGCCACCCATGATGTAGTCCAAGAAAGAGTGCATCTTATGAATCTGCACAGGAGAAAGAGAGGTAACTGGGTTAGTAACATCATGATCTGCTTCCTTAGAGACTGGAGGCCTAAACTTTGGGGATAGACTGCTAACTCAGAGGAAAGAGCAGAAAGAGACCTATGAAAAAAAGATGAGTCAGTTGGTTTTGTTCCATTAAACGAGAGAAAGAAAGCAATGGTAATAAAATGGGTGTGTGCGGACTACAAATATTACCCCCTGCTCCTCTCTCTTTTGGTTTATGCATAATTTTAATTAGTTCTGCCTCCAGGGTGAGACTAAAACTATATTTTTAGGGGTTACTACCATGTTAAAATCAGTAATATCTCACTACTTGGCTTCAGTCTTGCTTGCCTGTGTCTGAGCCTAGTCCTGGTAGCATTCTCAATACACAGGTAAACTAGATTGGCAGCTTCCAGATTACAATGACCTGAGAAGGCCTTTACTAACAATTTCCAGTCAGACCCTTCCTCTTGTATAAACAATAATTACTAACATTTATCGAGCACTTACTGTATGCCACGCACTTGACATCCCTTATCTCATTTAACTCTTAGAACAGTCCTATGTAGGTGATATTGTTGTTATTATTGTCCTCATCTTGTACATGACAGAACCAAGGCTAAGATCACACAGCTAGTAAGGGGTGGAGCTGGGACTCTCATGATGGAAGTCTGGACTGCAGAGTCCATCTTTTTGACCTCTGCGCTGGAAATCAGTATGGTAGTTGCTTTCTGCCAACTACCATCATGTGTGTTCTCATGTGCCTTACTAATTTCTGTTCTTAATTTCTGCTCCTTTATGATTCTGATGCTTGGCTCTTAGTGATATTAATCTACTCAATTATTGAGTATTATTTATTGAACACCTGCTATTCACTAGATGCTAGGGATATAGTGATCATAGTGATGAAAGAAATAAACATGGTACCTGCAGTCATGGAGCTTACGGTCTGGATCCTTCCACCTGGACAGCCAGTAACTGTGATTTTTGGCCCTTACTTCTCAGGTTCCATCTAATGCTTCTCAGGGAAGCTTCTCAGAGACTGACACATAATATCCCATGTTGGTCTCTCTAGGTACCACCTCCAGGTGGCATACATCTATTGGGAGACTTTTCTCTGGGATGCTGTTCACTTGGCCCTCTGAATAGTACCTGCTCCTGGCTTCCTTATGCTTTGTCTGATAGTTGGGACACCCTATTACTGTGTCTGTATATAAAGGAAATAGGAACTTGGAAGTGAGTGAAGTAACAGTGACCTCTGACCACTGAACTGTAAGATCAATTTATAACAGATCAAAACAGATACATGCATAGTCACCTTATGGAGACAGATTACCATGAATTGGTTCATCTAGATCTCCCGTCTTACTTCTCTGGGCACAGGGATAGACACATGACTGTTTTCAATGTACCCAGGATTTAATTTGTCCAGGTATGGTAAAATAACTGACTGCCTTCATAAGAAGAGTTTATTACTCACAGGTCCCCAAAGGATAGGAGGCACATCGCTCCACACAGAAGGCCATATGGGGAAGCACCAGGGTCAGTAAGGAGGCACAAAGAGTGAGGGGAAAGTGTGTGCAAAAGCCTACTGTGATTTTCAAAGGAAGGAATGGGTGAGGCAGGGAAAGCAGCTAAGCAGGCTTAAGATCAGATCATTTGGATAGTTTCAGCAGGTTTGGAGCCACAGGAGAGGTCTCTAGTTGTCTGATACCTGGCCCTGGGGTGACATAAGGCAGGGGGAATATTGACTTGGTGCGTGAGAGTTGGTAAGGGAGGTGGTTGGGGCTATGGACTCAAGATTAGCTGGTTTGCATATCAAAGGCATGCTCTCAGGCTATCCCTAGGAATTAGTTAACACTGGGAGGGGCAGGCCCTCTCTGGGTCCACAAGGCCTCAAGATGTCAAAGCATCAAAAAATGTGGAAAATAAAAAACATGATTAATACAATGACCCCAGATAGCCAGTCTTAATACATTATCTCCTAGTCCCAGTGATTGGCTCAAGGGGTGGGCATGTGACCCAAACCAGACTAATCGATCTTTTCCTTTACTATCTTGCTATGTGAGGATATGATCCTGCAGCTTTTGGCAGCCATGGAGAGGCCAATTTGGAAAAGAAACCATACGTACACACACACACACACACACACACACACACACACACACACACACAGACACAGACACACACAGACATACTCGCATCCAATCTGGATGGAGTTTAAGTCTTATATGGTGGACTAAGTCAGATGTGGGTTAAAATCTCAGCTCTTACACCTACCACTTATTGTCTGAGCTAGTTACATACCTCATGTGAAAGCAGAAATCTCAGGGTTGTGATAAGAGTTAAATAGAATTTATTGTAGTTATGCTAACAAAGTAAATACTCAACCAGTGGCAGAATTACTCTCAGATGTGATTTAAGAGGTTTAATTATTAGCACAAGGGATCCTTTGCAAAGTTGGAGCCTCTTTTAAAGGAATTTCTAGGCTGTTTAATCTTCTCCCATTGTCTTGTTTTCATGGTACCCTTTATTAAAATTTTAACATTAACATGCACGTATTTTTGGGTACAGTGTGTTGTTTCAATACATGCATATACTGCACAATGATTCATTTAGGATAGACAGCATAGTTTGTACCCATTAGTCCACCACATTTCCCCACCTCCTACCCTTCCTACCTGGCCTCTGGTAACTCATGGTATCCTTTCAGCACGAGTGCGGTACCACATGTAAAGTACTGAACATTGTGACAGACATATAGCAGGTGTTCTGAAAATGTTGGTTGCCCATTTAGGGATCTCCCTCTGGCACTGCCATGGATGGAGAGGAGCCTGACCTGTGACCAGAACTTTCCTGTTTTGGGGGACAAAACTGTCCCTGGAAAAGGGATGGACGTATTTGCCCACCAGAGCTCAAGACCACCCATGCTTACATTTTTCATTGTATGTCCATTAATACATTCAATTTCTGATTTTTATTCTGAAAAGGATCACATCTTCTTGACACTCTTTTTCTCTGGCCATACAACCTAAACTCTTCCTCCCAGACAGCCCTAGATTCATACTCCTGGAAGAGGGGGCTACGCACATACCTTGCACTGATTCAGAATCACAATGCCTGAGTTCTTGTAATTCTTTTTCTTGGCTTTGTACTTGGGGTTGATGCACTCCCACTGCACCTGCAATAAGAAGGGTCATAGCATGAAAGCCTATTCAGGACGAACTCAAGTTATTATATGAGGCCAAGCTCCTGGGTGCTGCTGTGGACAAACCGAATGAGAGGGCTGACAAATGGTGTCTAGGTGGTAAACTTGGCATCCAGAGGAGCAGTAAGGGGGCGTAGCTGAGAGTGAGACTCTGATATCTGCCTGGTTTGAATTCCAGATCCTCCACTTCCCAGCTGTGTGGACTTTGGAAAATTATGTGTTTCCTCTATGCCTTGGACATCGCTGCAGAATGGAGCTTATAATAATATCTATCTCATAGGATTATTATGGGGATTAAATGATTAATCCAAGGAATGAATTTAGAACAGTGCCTGGCACATATAAATAATTACAATGAATAGGGTCAAATCAAGCTGCAGAGGAAAGAGATTTACAGACACACATTTGGGTGATGCCTAAGTGCTAAGTCTTAGTGCTGAGAATTGACTTAAAAAGTAGGAAAACTGAGGAACATTGATCGCTGGCAACATGAAGTTAGTGAGGACAATGATGAGTTTAAATAGAACTTCACTGAGAACTAAAATAATGGATTGACATATGTCACAACAGTGGCACAATGAATTTCCAAAGGGGCCCTTTGAGGGATAGGATAAGAGCTCCAGGAGTAGCTAGGAACTGAGGAGGCAGCTGGGAGCTAAGGGCCTATCTAGGAGAACAGGTCTCAACCTTTCCAGCCTACAGAAGATTTCATGGGAAAAAATCAGTCATGAGTCACATCCAAGAGTCACTGAATGCCTCCATCCTATGAGAGCTGGATCCTTGAATTCCCACTCAGGAGACAAACTTTCCTTCCCTGACACTCAGAAGTGCTGAAAATGAAGCAGTTTCTGAGCAGATGTGAATGGGGTAGACTGATACTGCAGTGGCTCCGTGACCCATTCCTCTCAGTGTCCATGCATTTTTGTGTTCCCTCCCACAGTGACTTTGAGCTTAGTTGGGTGACTTGTTTTGGCCAATGGGATGTTAGTAAATGTGAGATGGGCGAGGCTTGAAAAGTGCCTGTGCATTGGGGTTGGCCCTTCTCTTGCTTCTGGGAAGTTTTCACCGCCATTTAAAGAAGCTCACACTGGTCTCCTGGGAGGGGGATAAAAGAACACGCGGAGAAATGTCTCAGCCATCCTAGCTGCTGAGGCACAAATGCATGAGTGAGTCAAGTTGGCACCATGTGCAGCAAAGCAAAGAGGAGCTGTCCCAGCTGAACTCAGCCAAAATTGCAAACCCAGAGAACAGTGAGTAAATAATGATGGTTGTTTTCAGCCAGGAAGTTTTGGGGTAATTTGTTACTCAGCAATAGAAACTGGTAGGGTAGCTCATCACAGAGGAGGTTCCAGCAGGGACTGGGCAACTACATAAGGGTTTGGAAGAGGTGATTCCTGAACCACCATAGATAAGGGGCCTCTATGACTCCTTTCAAATCTAGGATTATTGGATGAAAGAAAAGAAAAAGAACAACAACAAAAAAAGAGTCAAAACAAAATCTGAAATCAAGAGATTTCAAGCTCTATTTTTCCTTTTCAAAGATCAAATCTGCCTCCCATCATGAAGTTTGTCTTCTTTCCCCCCCCTTAGGTTTTCTTCTCATTTGCTCTCCAGGTGGATAACACTTGATAAACGAGAATTCTAGCCTGTCTCAAAGTAAACTTAATATTTCCAGACAAAGCATCCCAAGTTCCCCCCAAACCCATCAAAAAGGAAATTGCCTTTCCCCCCAAAGCTTCTTCTGATATTACAGTATAAACAAGTGGCTTAGGGATTTACTTAACAATCGGAAAGAGAAGATCCTAAAATTGGCTGTGCTGATTCCATTGTAATTTTCAATCATTACTACTCACTTCAATTTCTTCAATCAAGCAGGACATCAAATGAAACCCTGAATGAGTTCAAGATTCTCAGTTCTATTAAGAATTATAGTGATCATCCATAAAAAGTCTACTCACTTCCATTCAGTCTAAGATGAGCCAGTAGTGGAGGATGGGTTGGCTTAGCCAGGCAAGGGTTCCAAGGAAACCAAATCAAAACCTGCAGGTATTTGGGGCCTTTGTGCCTGTGGGGTGGGCAGGGGGTGCTCATGAACCAGGTTTAAATATTCTGCATATGTCTTGGGATGAACTTGTCATACAACTATGGGCTATACACTTTACTTTTGCAATCCAATTTAACTCTCCCCACAACCTATTTTACAGGTGAAAGATGAGGCTCAGAGATGAAAAGAGACTTGCCCAGGTCATACAAGTGGTAACTGGTGGACCCCAGATCAGTATCACTCCAAGCCTGGCCTATTAACCACAATGACTCCCTTTAGCAGGGTCTTGGAGGGGCTCTCCTATTCGTTCTTGCAAGTTTCCCCTTTGGCCACCTCAAGCTCAGGATGCTTATAAAGGTTACTCAAGAATTAATCAAAATTAATTAAAAATTTACTCTGTACCTTCAGAACCATGACTCTCACAGGAAAAGGGGCTTGAAAGATGGTGTCTTCTCTTTTTCCCTCTGATGCTACATACTGAGATTCCTCAGGGCTTAAGCCTCCTCTGTCCTCTCTTCTATCCTCTCTCCCTAGGTGCGCAAGTCCATTCTCTTGACTTTAAATGTCTTTTCTTTTTTTAATTGGTTATAAATATTCATGAGACACAAAGCTGATTGTCACCAGTTATGCCCCAGATGTGATGGCCAGATCCATACTGGCAGCATGCCCATTAGCACAAACTGTGATCATACCCCGTGTCCCCCACCCAATCATCCCCAACCTCCCTCCCTATCCCCCTCCCCCGTCCCCCGTGACCCCCCATTCCACTTTGTATTCCTCGGTCTGCTCTCTCCCTCTGCAAGTTCAATGCACCACTGTGGTCTTTCTTTCCTTCCTTCTTTCTCTCTTAGCTCCCACGTATGAGGGAGGATGTGTGGTATTTATTCTTCTCTGCTTTGCTTATTTCACTCAGCCTAAGTTTCTCATGGCTCATAAAATACATTTGCAGGTAAGTCTCTCCTCTGAGTTTAGTTTTTCAAGCCTAATTCTCAAACTTACCTCACAAACTGGATCTCCCTGCCACAAGACTTCCTCCTCTCAGAAAATTGTGCCATTTATCCTTCTATCCCTGTCATCCTTTTCCACCCTCCCTCTCTCCCTCATACCCAATCCCTCAACAAATCTTGTAGCTCCTGTCTCCAAAATGTATCTTAAATCTCTACACTCTTCTCTACCTCCATTACCATTTCTTCAGTCCAAGTTATTACACTCTCTTGTCTTATTTATAGTGGTGACCTCCTAACAGATCTCCCTGCCTCACTCCCTTATCTCTCTTTAATTGATTATCTACACAGTAGCCAAAGTAATATTTTAAAAAGGAAAACCAATCATGTCATTTTCTAGCTTAGAGCCCTTTGCAGCACTGTCCAATAGAGCTTTCTGTAGTGGTGGAAATATTCAGTATCTGCACATCCGATATAGCAGCCACTAGCCACATGAGGACTTGAAATGTCACTTGTGTGACTGATAAGTTTAATTTTTAATTTAATTTAATTTTAATTAATTAAGATTTGAAGTTACGTAGCCACATGTGGCTAGTGGCTACTGTATTGGAGAACACAGCTTTAGTGTGCTTTCTTCACATTTAGAAGAATCTATCAGAATCTGCTTTTCCTGGCCTCTGCCTGTGTCTTCACCATATCACAAGGACAGTTCCCTCATCCTCTGCTCCAGTTATACTGGGTTCTTTCCAGGTCTTCAACCATACCAAGCTCTTTCTCAGCTCAGTGCTTTGCAATGCTCTTCCCTGGGCTGCAATGCTTTTCTCTTGCTTGTTACATGGTTGGCTTCTTTTCATTCTTAAAGGGCTTCAGCTTAAATATTACCTTTTCAGATTATCTGTTCTATACACAGACCTTTAAAACTAAACTGGTTCAGTTTTTAATTAGCATTTGTTACAAGTTATAATTGCATTTTTGGTTTTTGTTTACTTGATTTGCATTTATATTGTTCCCTGACTCCCACCAGTCTGTAAGCTCCCGGAGGGTAGAGGCCATGTCAACATGGTTAGTTAGGGCATAAATAGAGCCTGGCACAGTGCCTAGCACTTAGTAGGTGTTCCTCAATAAATAAGTGGATAGTTCCCACTGTGCAAATGTAACAAAACAGGAGCTGGATGGTTGAACTAGGTTTTCTGGCATCTCAGTGATACAGAAAAGTACAGTAGTATATGGTCCATTCCTCAGTGGGACTAAAGATTCATCTCTGTTTGTTTGAAAGCAACAGGCTTTGGTGTTTTTCATTTATGATATATGTTATAATCATACTTTAAATATCCCCTTAGGAGCCTAAAGATAAAACGTTTCCCATATTTATTGATTTGGCTATTTCTATTTGTGATTTATGAATAAAATAAAACTTTATAAAACTCCTTAGAGCTTCAGCAGTTTTTTATTGATAACTGTCATTGATTTATTAGCTCAGTCGGTCCTGGTTCTGTACATTCAATGGAACAACAATTTCTTTGGCTAGCTTCCTTGTTATCCTGGGAGTGACTTTACTTATAATTTAGTGTGAGTTTTAACTGTGGCCCTGAAACTCTGCATGCCTGCTTGTGCGTGAAGGTCTCTATGTGTTTGACAAGTTTTTTGCAATGCTGGGTACATAACAGAGCATACATATAGCAGGTTTTGCGAGAGCTGAGTGGAAAGCTGCCCTTGAGTTTCTAGACTTAAGGTATGCATTCAACAAATGATCTGATTCAGATTAAGCTTCCAGTTCTAAAAAGTGTTAGTTTACTTCCATCCAGTCTGTTTATATCCTTACCTTACATCTGAAAGAAGAGACTTGAAAAATTAGTTGGACATCTTTTCTAATCAGCATTTCTGACCAGGCCAGCCACAGGGGCTTATCTCTAAGGGAAGAGACCTTTCTCCAAGCCACTGAGCCCTCTGCTGTCATTCCTTTCTGCTTCAAGGGGACAGTGAACTCCAGAGTAAAAACAGTATATGTCTTGGGTTGAGCTACCCCAGAAGCAAACTCTGAGGCAAGAATAATAAATGCAAGTAGGTTGTCTGGGAGGTAATACCAGGAAGCACCTACAGAGGAGTGGGGAACTAGATAGGGAAGGCAGCCAAGAAAGTGTGTATGATCAAGTCACTCACCAGTGTCGTCAGCTCAGGCTTATTCCTGCTGAGGAACCCTGAGAAGTTGTGTAGAGCACATGCCTGAGTTTTGACACCCAAAGTGCAAGGAAGCTGGGGAATTTATGTCCCAACTCCCATTAGTTATTTGCTGAGGGCTGCTTCCTGGAACTTTTACGTCTCCCCCCACACTTCTAGCCTGCTTTGGGCATGGGTGAAACATGCTCCTGCAGCCAGAGAAGGACCTTGATTTATTAGCTCAGTAGGTCCTGGTCCTGTACGTTCAATGGAGCAACAATTTCTCTGGCTATCTTCCTTGCTATCCTGGGAGTGACTTTACTTATAATTTAGTGTCAGTTTTAACAGTGGCCCTGAAACTCTGCATGCCTGCTTGTGGAATTTTAGGTACTACAGTTGGAAGTTGGGCAGGTGAATACTGAACAGATAAGAGGAATTGCATGGTTAGTGTCCAGACAATAGCTATTGACCGGTACATTTATATATCTAAATATATATAAAAAACATGTATATATTTACACATGTATATATGTGTGTGTGTGTGTGTGTATATATATATATATATATGTATATATATATATGAAAGTATGTGTGTCTGCATGAAACACAGAAGAGTTTAGGTTCCTTGTGGAGGATACCAATATTAATAAAGCAAATTTATTTCACAGGGCCTAACAGTTTTAGTGGGGTGAAAGCCCTTTAGTTTAAGATATAGCCTAACTTTTTAGTATTGCACAAAGAAATGCTAAGGTTGGGAAAAAAACCCCAAAACTTTCACAGGACTAAAATGTCTCTGGTGTGGATATGAAAATTGTAACACAGCAAAAGTGCTGTCTCTAAGGGCAGATGCCCTTGGTGCAGCTAAACCTAATGATGAGAAAATATGTGTGCTAAAAGCTTCAAGGCTACTCTTTTTTTTTTTTTCCTTTTTGTCTTTTTCTTCGTGTCCGGTAACGGATCGCAACCCTCAGTGTCATGCCCGTACCGGACCGGGACCGGCAACAGGATCGCAACCCTTGGTGTCGCGCCCGCACCTTGCTCAGCCAGTGAGCAGCCGGTCTGTATGTGGGATCCGAACCCTCGGCGGGAGCACCACCGCACTTCCCAAGTGGCACACTGTAGCAGTGCGCCACCGGGCTGGCCCTTCAAGGCTACTCTGCCAATTAATGGTTGGTTCCACATTTCACCTTCAGCTGTTTCTCTAGGTTTCCTAGGGAACTAAGTGTTGCCATAACGATTATCTCATTGGTTCTTTTGTATGTCACATACTTAGTTTTATGACTCCTTTGATGGTAAATTGCTTAAACTATTTTTAAGTTGCACCTGTTTTAATGAAAATTGTCATGTAGCCAGTTTGTTTACATTTTCACTATGACTGATTAACCACCTGTGTTCTTTTCTGTAACTTTTTGCCTGGACAATAAAAACCAAGAGAAAACCTGATTCTGGGTTACTCCTAGGAATTCTCCACTCTTGAAGGAATTCCTCCTGGGATTAACCCTTTCGGTCCTCTCACTGCTCTGGAGAAATGGGCTTTTAGTAATCCTTTGCATCTCCGTCACCCTGGGAGAGATGACAGTTTCTGTGTGATGCAATGTGTCTTTGTGGCATGTGGTAGTGTTTGGGTACATGTCTTGGTGACATGTCTAGTTTTGATGAAACTAGATGAAAACCTGGCCCCCATAATGAAGATTTGGAGGGGTCCAAAGTATGAAATGTGTTATTAATGTCACCAAGTCATGGAAATGGAGAACTGGAATAAATACTACTGCTAATGGCAGATATTTTGTAAGTGCTAGCTGTGAGCTAGGTGCTCTATGAGTGAGTATCATGGATTGTCTCATTTAATCTTCACAAAATTCAATGAGGTAAGTATAATTATCACCCTCATTTCTTAGTTGAGGAAACTGAGAAAGAGAGATTACATCACTTGTCCAAGGCTACACAGCTAAAGAAAATTAGAAACACTCTCATCTAACCTCTCCATTTTACCGATGGGGGCAGTGTCTCGTCCAAGGTCACACAACTGCTTTGGACTAGGCTAGTACTGGAAGGTAAGTGCTGAAATCCCACCATGCTTCATTCTCACCACATTCAATCATATACTGATGTCTTGCCCCTTGCTGTTTTGTTTGTAGCTGGGAGCTAAGGACACATCAGAGAGAGTGTCTGGGGCAATACCAGCAGTGTTTACCACATACCTGTTTCCCTTCCATTGCTCCTCTCATCTCCTTGAATGTCGAGGTGAATTCTCCAATGAAGTCATGCTTGCCATTGGAGTCCCAGTCCCATACTATGCACTGCGAGAGAAAAAAAATATTATTTTTCTTTTTCTTTTTTTAAATTAAGAATGAAGCCACAGCAGCTGAAGGCAGAGTGAACTTTATGGGGAGGAGTCGATGAAAGATGTTTGGTCTGGAACAAAAGCCCAGGAGTCTGGGATTGTGGCATATGAGATGTAATATTCCTTTGGTTTCGCTAGTCTTTTACTTGGCCTTTTTGCCACAATCTCCAAATAGTCCTGATGCAGCAGTGACTGCAATAATTTGCTCATTTTTCAGATAAGGTCAGTAAGATCCAAAGAAGATAAGTGACTGGCCAAAGGGACCATCCAGTGAGTGAAAACCTGGCACTTGAAGGTAGGTGTCCTGCCTCCAATCACAGTGCTCTTTAGCCCCTAGCAGTTAGCGTCCTTGGTTTATAGCTGAAATCAGATGCTTGAGTCCATGTCTGTGCCTTCCACAATGGCAGCTTTGGTTTAATGACTTAAATGGGACCATATTAATCACATTTTTTTCCTTTTAATTTTTCTGAAGGCAAAAGAGCACTGACAACAAAAATGAGTAAGAAGGTAATAAAGTGAAAACTTTAACTGCACCCACATGAAAAATGGTGACGGATAGGCCACACTGGTAAATGTTACACATCTATTGTATACAAGATGTGACCATTCACTTTTTAAAAACATTTTTATTTTATTTTGTCAATATACAATGTGGTTGATTATTGTGGCCCATCACCGAAACCTCCCTCCCCCTCCCCTCACCCCCCAACAATGTCCTTTCTGTTCGCTTGTTATATTAACTTCAAGGAATTGTAATTGTTGTGTCTTCTCCCCCCACCCCCCCCAGTTGTTTGTGTGTTTATTTATTTATTTTTAGCTCCCACAAATAAGTGAGAACATGTGATATTTCTCTTTCTGTGCCTGACTTGTTTCACTTAATATAATTCTCTCTAGGTCCATCCATGTCGTTGCAAATGGCAGTATTTCATTCTCTTGTATAGCAGAGTAGTGTTACACAATTGACCATTCACTTTTAACAAGAGGGCTCTTTTCAACAATGTTAAGGTTAAATTCTGGGCTCCCAAGTGACACTTGGTAGAGTAACTAGGTCAAATCAGCAGTAATCCCTCTGGTCACATGGCTAAGAGAAGACAAAGGTCCCCATTTTATCCAGGGCAGAAGTTGGACTGAGGTCTCAAGCACCTTAGGTATCACTTCTACATCTTAAGCCAATGATGTGCAGCAAAGAAGTCCCAGACCTCAGATAATATCGAGACAGCAGAGGGAACCTTTTACTCAGAGCTTTTCCTTGGAATATTGTGGATCTAAGAGGCAGCCTGGTCCTTCCTCAGGATACAGATCCCACCGGCCAGTCCTGCCTGAAAAACCTGACTTGTAAATCTGTTCCCAGATCCTGTGGGATGCTCCACAGGTATACAATGAAATACGTCTAAAATGAAACATGACTTTTCCCCTAAATTTATTCCTATGCATTTATTTTCTGTCACAGCGAGATGCACCAGTACTCACCCCATTGATACAAATGGAAAACTGGGCATCATTCCCAATATTCTTCTTGCTCCTCGCCCTCCCACATCAGGTCCTCTCCATTCTGCCTCCTAAATGCGGCTTCCCTCCAGCACTTCTGTCCCTTCCTACTGTTCCTTCTCAACTTCGTTACAACACCCATCGCCTAGCTTGTCTCCTTGCACTCCCTTTCCCCCTGTAATCCACTAATCATGTTAATTTCCTGCTTGAAATCAAAATGTGCGTAGGCTAACAGGTCTTCAGAAGACTTTCATGGTCTGACCCCCTCAATATTCCCATATTCCCAATTCACCCTTTATGATCTATGTTTACAAAATTTTAAAGTTTCTCTAATATGGGATACGGGTAGGAATAAAAATCATTTGCTTAGACTTTTTTTTTTTTTTTTTTTTTTTGGGGGGTTTTAAAAAAAAATTAATTCTTTTTTTTTTTTTTTTTTTGTCTTTTATCTTTTTTCTATGGGATACGGGTAGGAATAAAAATCATTTGCTTAGACTTTTTTTTTTTTTTTTTTTTTTTGAGGAGTCTTAAAGAAAAACTAGCTTCTCAGCCTCTACTGTCTTTAAATGTGGAGGACTCAGCAGGTAATTTTTTGTTTAGAAAACATAATAATAAACTCTTTGGTTAGAAAAGAGAATGCATTAGGATAAATCAGCATGGAAGAGGTTAAGACAAAGGGAGCTAAGTTGCTCAGATGAAAAAAGTAATGGTCAAGCTGAGTTTTCTGTTTGGTAACTAGAGACACAGAGGTGGGAACCCAGGGCTGTGGGTTGAGAAGAAATTAGGGAAGGTTTCATCAGAGGGTGGAAGATGAACCCAGCATTGGGGTAGGAGGAGGTGAGAGGCAGTTTAGAAACTGTGCAAACTGTGATGTCTAATTCTCAAGGCCAGGTTATTCATATATCTCTGCGAACCCCGCCCAATTGCTCCTCTTCCAATCATCCCTGAGACTCCAGTAAATCTATAACTCATAATAGCATTAACGCTGACGGTGACATGGAGAATAAAGGAGAGGAGCTGTGTCTGTGTTTTGGGGGCAAGTGGACCAGAGAGCAATGTGAGATTCTCACAACAATGACTGGGAATTGAGCGTGGAGCAGGACTGAAGAGACAGAGAAAGAGCTTGGCAGGGGAACCCGAGGAGTGGAACTCCACAGAAATACTGTGGAGGGTTGTCCACTTTTGCAGTTACATGGAATTAGAATTCAAGTAATTTTATTTAGATTTTTAAAACAAAGTTTGGCCCCAGAAAGTTAGAGAATTACAATTAAAATTCAGTTAAAATCATTACTCGATTTACACTAACATTTTGGTCATTATGTGTTCACTCAATTGATAGATGCTAAAAGCAAATTGCTATCATGTGAATGTCTGAAAGTTCAATTCAATTCAATGAAAAAAATGACCCTTGAGCTTATAAAGTTTGCCTTAACTAATGTCACTAAATATTTCTGATTTTCTTTGCAATCGGATGGTAGGATTATACCAGGCATACCTTGAAGATATTGTAGGATCAGTTCCAGATCACCACAATAAAGCAAATATCACAAGAAAGCAACTCACACCAATTTTTCAGTTTCCCAGTACATATGAAAGTTATATTTACACAATACTATAGTCTATCAAGTGAGCAATAGCAGTATGTCTGAAAAAGCAATGTACATATCTCAATTTATAAATACTTTATTGCTAAATGATGCTAACAACCATCTAAGCCTTCATCAGGTCATAATCTTTTCGCCTTGATGTTGATGGCTGCTCACTGACCAGGGTGGTGGTTGCTGAAGGTTGAGGTGGCTGTGGTAATTTCTTAGAATAAGACAATTTTCAGAAAATTGTTATAAAATTTTCAGTTTTTCATAAAAGGAAAGAATTCTATGTATCATGTGATTCTGTTTGATAGCATTTTATCCACACCAGAACTTCTTTCAAAATTAGAGTCAATCATCTCAAACCCTGCTGCTGCTTATCAACTAGGTTTATGGAATATTCTAAATCCTTTGTTTTCATTTCAACAATGTTCACAGCATCTTCACCAGGAGTAGATTCTATCTCAAGAAACCTCTTTCTTTGCTTATCCATAAGAAACAACTCCTCATCCATTCAATTTTTATCATGAGGTTGTAGCAATTCAGTCCCATCATCAGGCTCCACTTCTAACTCTACTTATCTTGCTATTTCTATCAAATCTACAGATACTTTTTCCACTGTAGTCTTGATCTCCTCAAAGTCATCTATGAGGGTTGGGAATCACCTTCTTCCAAACTCCTGTTAATGTTGATATTTTGACCTCCTCTCGCAAATCATGAATGTTCTTAATGATATCGAATAGTGAATCCCTTCCAGAAGGTTTTCAATTTACCTTATCAGAAGAATCACTATCCATAAAGTCTATAGCTGTATGATGTGTATTTCTTAAATAATAAGATTTGAAAGTTGACATTACTCCTTGATTTATTGGCTGCAAAATGAATGTTGTGTTAGCAGGCATGAATACAACATCATTTCCTTGTACATCTCCATCAATGCTAGTGGGTGGCCAGGTGCATTGTCATTGAGCAGTAATATTCTGAAAGGAATCTTTTTTTTTCTGGGTAGTAGGCCTCAACAGTGGACTTAAAATATTTAGTAAACTATGCTCTAAATAGATGTGCCATCATCCAGACTTTGTTGTTCCATTTATAGAGCACAGGAACAGTAGATTTAGTATAATTCTTAATGGCCCTAGGATTTTCAGAATGGTAAATGAGCATTGGTGTCAACTTCAAGTCACCAGCTGCATTAGCCCCTGACAAGAGAGTCAGCCTGTCCTTTGAAGCTTTGAAGGCAGGCATTGATTTCTCTTCTTTAGCTATGGTACCTTCTTCTATTAGAAGGCTATTTTGTCTACATTGAAAGTCTATTGTTTAGTGTAGCCACCTTCCTCAAGTATCTTCTGGATCACTTGCTGCAGCTTCTACATCATCACTTGCTGCTTCACCTTGCACTTGTATATTATGGAGATGGCTTCTTTCCTTGAACCTCATGAATCAAACTCTGATATCTTCAGACTTTTCTTCTGCAGCTTTCTCACCTCTCTCATAGAATTGAAGAGAGTTCGGACCTTTCTCTGGATTAGGCTTTGGTTTAAGAAAATATTCTGGCTTGTTTGATCTTCTACCCAGACCACTAAAACTTTCTCCATATCAGCAATAAGCCTGTTTCACTTCCTTATCATTTGTGTGTTTACTGGAGTAATACTTTTAATTTTATTCAGGAATTTTCCTTTGCATTCACAACTTGACTAACTATTTGGGGCAAGAGGCCTAGCTTTTGGCCTGTCTTGAAATTCAACATGCCTTCCTCACTAAGTTTAATCATTTCTAGCATCCGAGTTAAAGTGAGAAACATGTGAGTCTTCTTTTCATTTGAACATTTAGAGGCCGTTGTAGGGTTATTAATTGGTCTGATTTCAATATTGTTATGTCTCAGGAAATAGGGAGGTCTGAAGAGAGGGACTGAGACAGGGAATGGCTGGTTGGAGCTGCAGCCAGAACACACATAACATTTATTGATTAAGTTTCCCATGGGCATGATTCATGGCACCCCAAAACAATTACAATAGTAACATCAAAGATCACTAATTGTGGATTACTGTAATAGGTATAATAATAATGAAAAGTTTGAAATGCTGTGACATAGAAGTGAGCACATGGAGTAGGAAAAATGGTACCAATAGAATTACTTGGCACAGGGTTGCCACAAACCTTCAATTTGTTTAAAAAAAATGGTTTGGGGACCTCAAGAGCCTAGGGCTAGGGGCACTCCTGATGCTGTTGCCACAGACACCACTACTTTGCAAGTGGTCCACCACAACTGCTGCCATACAGGTGACCCATCAACCACTCAATTGCATTAACAGAAAGAGAGTCACCAGTGGAGCCTGGGAAAAGAGGTCAGCAAGTGCAGACCTGCAACCCAGTGGCCCAAACCACAGGAAGAATTACACGGTTACATACAGTAGCACCCCTGGGGGTGAGAGGTATGTATGTAGCCCATGTGACTGCCTTAATCTGGGGAGAGATACATGCAGAAACCCAGGATACCCAAATAGAGTAAGGAAAACAATTCCCAATCACCACCAACCCATCCCCCAACTGGAGAAAGCAAGGACCCAGGAGGAGCCTCTGTCTGTAAGAAACAGGAAAGAGAAACCCCACTCAGAATCACGTATTCAAACTGAGGAGTTCCCGTATATCCCAGTGTATGCATCAGGGTCACAGGATGCTAGCTGGTGTGTCAACAAACCCACCCAGGGTCACCCACCCCAGCCAAAAAGTGACAGGGCACCAACACGCTTCTCCCAAGAACTCAAGAGCTTCCTCACATCCTTGATGAACCAACACAGTGTCACTAACCTCAGCAAGGAAAACACCTCAATGTGTATGCCACAGAGGCATTCATATGCAACTCCAACACTGAATATGACTGAAATACCCACACGGAGACTACACTACTGTGTCTACCCAGAACAAACAACAACACACACTACTCAATTATTATAAAACACAACTATAGGAGAAAGTCTCTCTCCTCAAAGCCCACTCCAAAGTAACAGAAGAGGCAACTGCTCTACCAGATGACCACACATCAATGTAGAGATACAAGAAATACAAAACAAAACAAAACAAACAAAAAAACAAGAAAATATGACATGATCAAAAGCATACAATAATTCTCTAGTACCAGACCCATAGAGCAGGAAACCCTTAAAATGACTAAAAAGGAATTCTGAGCAATGATATTAAGTAAGCTCAATGAGATATAAGAAGACTTAGTTAGACAACACAATGAAACAAGAAAAACTATCCAGGATATGAAGAAGGAAATTTACAAAGATTAATACCTTAAAAAAGAATGTAGCAGAATGCCTGGAACTAAAGGATTCATTCAATAAAATAAAAATCACAACTAAGAGCTTAAGCTGCAGGCTAGAGAAAGCAGAGGAAAGAATTTCTGATCTTGAAGATAGTCTTTTTGAAATAACCCTGGCAGACCAAAAGAAAGAAAAGGAAAAAAGAAAAAAATAAACCCAAATCTAAGAGAGCTAGCAGATAACCTTAAGCACACAACATCTGAATCATGAGCATTCTGGAAGGGGAGGAGAAAGGAAAAAGCATTGAAAACCTATTCAATAAAATAGTAGTGGAAAAATTCCCAGGTATAGGGAGAGACATGGACCTTGAGA
This sequence comes from Galeopterus variegatus, assembly GCF_000696425.1. Lineage (NCBI taxonomy): Eukaryota > Metazoa > Chordata > Mammalia > Dermoptera > Cynocephalidae > Galeopterus > Galeopterus variegatus. The sequence goes on from NW_007727635.1 coordinate 268,495, forward strand.
TCTAGGAGGCTTGAAATTCCCAAACAGATTCAATTCAAAAAGATCCTCTCTGAGACATATTATATTCAAACTTGCAAAGCTCAAAGACAAAGAGAGAATCTTAAAAACAGAAAAAGAAAAGCATCAAGTCACCAGTAAGGGAGTCCCCATCAGACTAACGGCAGACTTCTCAATAGAAACCCTACAGGCCAGAAGAGAATGGAATGATATATTCAAAATACTAAAAGAAAAAAACTGCCAGCCCAAGAATACTATACCCAGAAAGGCTATCCTTCAGAAATGAGGGAGAAATAGTGTATATCCCAGACAAACAAAAACTGTAGGTGTTCACTACCACATGACCAGCCCTACAAGATATCCTCGAGGGGGTCCTGCATCTGGAATCTGAAAAACGATAATCACTACCATGAATAAATAAGAAGAACAAAACCCACTGGTAGAACAAAAATGCAAATGAGCAAGAGAAATTATATCTTACCACCTCAAAAAAAAAAAAACAAAAAACAATAAACACTGAAGACATGAAGAAAAACAATAAAAGGGGAAGAAAATAACAAAATATATTTAAAACATCCAAATAAAAATCGATAATATGCCAGGAGTAAGAGAATACCTTTGATAACAATCTTAAATGTAAATGGTTTAAATTCACCACTCAGAAGACACAGACTGTCTGATTGCTTTAAAAAGCTTGACCCAACCACCTGCTATCTTTAAGAGACTAACCTCATGTAGAAAGACAAAACAGACTAACACTGAATGAATGAAAAACCAAAATTGAGCAGGAGTAGCTATTCTTATATCAGAAAAAATAAGCTTTAACCCAGAAACCATAAAAAGAGACAAAGAAAGCCATTAAATAATGATGAAGGGATCTATCCAGCGAAAAGACATAGTAATCATATATATATATATATGCACCTAACAATGGAGCACCCATATATATAAACACTATTAGACCTAAAGAAAGAGATAGACTAAAATATGATAAGAGTTTGGGACCTGAACACCCCTCTCTCAGATTGAATAGATCATCTAGGCAACAAATCAACACAGAAACACAGGATTTAAAGTATACTTTTAACTAATCAGACTTGGTAGATGTATTAGTCTGTTTCTGTTGCTTATAACAAAATACATGGAACTGGGAATTTTATATAGAAAATGAAATTTATTGCTTACAGTTTCTGAGGCTAGGAAATCCAAAGTCCAGGGAACATATCTGGTGAGGGTCTTGGTGGTGGCAACAGTGACTTGGTGTTTCACATTGTGAAATGGCAGAACAGAAAAAGCAATAGCTCTTCATGCACTCTCCTTTTAAAGCCCTCAGAACCACACCTCTGACCACTATTATAAAGACATTCACTACGGTATGGTCTTACAATCTAATCACCTCTTCAAGGACCCACCTTTCAATTACCATAATAGAATTTCCTACCCTCAACAGTTACAGTGGGCATTAGGCCTCAGTGAGGTTGGGGGATATCTATAGAATATTTCATCCAAGTGCATTCTTCTCATCAGAACATGGAATATCACCAGGAAAGACCACATGTCAGGTCACAAATCAAATCTCAGCAAATTTTAAAAAACTGAAATAATTTTAAATATATTTTCAGACCACAATAGATTAAAACTAGAAATCAATAACAAGTGAAACTCTGGAAACAATACAAATATATGGAAGTTAAACAACATGCTCCTAAATGACCTATGGTTCCAAGAAGAAATTAAACAGGAAATCCAAAAATTTCTTGAAACTAATGAAAAAAAAGACATTTCATATTAAAACGTGTGGGGTGCTGCAAAAGCAGTACTAAGAGGGACGTTTATTAATAAATACTTACATCAAAAGAATATAAAGGCTTCAAATAAATGAGTTAATGCTACACCTCAAAGAACTAGAAAAGTGAGAACAATCCAATCCCAAAATTAGTAGATGAAAAGAAATAATTAAAATAAGAGCAGAACTAATGAAACAGAAACCCCTAAAATGATACAAAAGATCAATGAAACAGAAAGTTGGTATTTAGAGAAGATAAACAAAATAGACAAATCATTAGATAGGTTAACTATAAAAGGAAGAGAGAAGACCCACATCAAAAAAAAATTATAAATGGAAAAGGAGACATTACAACTGATACCACAGAAATACAAAGAATCATTAGACAAGTATAAACAAGTATACGCCAGCAAATTTGAAAACCTGGAAGAAATGGACAAATTTTTGGACACATACAAACTACCAAGACTGAACCAAGAAGAAATAGAAAACCTGACAGACAAATAAAAAGCAATGCGATTCAAACAGTAATCAGCGGTCTCCAAACAAAGATAATCCCAGGACTGGATGGTCTTACTGCTGAATTATAACAAACCTTTAAAGAGGAATTAATGCCAATTCTCTTCACACAATTCCAAAAAGTTGAAACAGAGGCCATTCTCCCAAACTCATTCTATGAGGCCAGCATCACCCTGATACCAAAACCAGGCAAAGATACAGTAACAACAAAAAAGAAAACTACAGGATAATATCTCTGATAAACATAGACACAAAAATCTTCAACTAAATATTAGCAAACAGAATAAAGCAAGACATCAATATATATATACACATACACATGAACTGTGATCAAGTGGAATTAATCCCAGGGACACAAGGATGGTTCAACATATGCAGGTCAATAAATGTGATACACCACATCAACAAAATCAAGGACAAAACCCATCTGATTATCTCAATAGATGTAGAAAAAGCATTTGACAACATTCAGCACCCCTTCACGATAAAGGCTGTCAGCAATTTAGGTATAGAAGGAAAGTATTTCAACACAATAAAAGCCACATATGACAAACCCACCACCAATATCATCCTTAATGGGGAAAAGCTTTCAGCTTTTAAGAATAAGAACAAGACAAGGATACCCACACTCACCACTCCTGTTTAACATAGTATTGGACATACTAGCCAGAGCAATCAGGCAAGAGAAAGAAATGAAGGGTATCCAGATTGGAAAAGAGGAAGTCAAACTTTCTGTTTGCAGATGACATGATCCTGCATACAGAAAACCTAACGGCTCTACAAACAAGCTCTGAGAGCAGATAAATGATTTCAGTAAAATTTCAGGATACAAAATCAACACCCCCAAATCAGTAGCATTTTTATACTTGAACAACAAACTAGCAAGCCTATTTACAATAATCACCAAAAAAATAAAATACCTAGGAATAAATTGAACCAAGGAGGTGAAAAACCTCCATAATGAGAATGACAAATCACTGCTAAAAGAAATTAAAGAGAATGCAAAAAGATAGGAAAACCTTCCATGCTCTTGAGTTGGAAGAATTAACGTTGTGAAAATGTCCATACTACCCAAAGTGATCTATGGATTGAATGTAATCCCCTTCAAAATACCAATGATGTTCTTCACAGAAATAGAAAATAATAATCCTTATATTCATATGGAACAAAAATTATCTCAAATAGCCAAAGCAATCCTGCAGGGGGTAAAAAAAACCAAACAGCTGGAGGCATAAAATTACTGACTTTAAATTATACTACAAAGCTATAGTAACCAAACCAGCATGGTACTAGCATAAAACAGTCATTTGGACCAATGGAACAGAGTAGAGAACCCAGAAATCAACCCACATACTTACATCCAACTGATATTTGACAGGGGTAACAGGAGCACACAATGTGGAAAGGACTGTCTTCATTAAGTGGTGCTGGGCAAACTGGACATCTATAAGTAGAAGAATGAAACTAGACCCATACTTCTCACCATATACCATAATCAACTCAAAATGGATTAAAGACGTAAGTAGAAGATCTGAAACTATAAAATTCCTAAAAGAAAACATAGGGGAAACACTTCAAGAAGTAGGACTGGGCAAAGACTTTGTGAATAAGACCCCAAAAAACAGTCTACAAAAGAAAAATAAAATAAATGGGATTATATCAAACTAAAAAGCTTCTGCACGGCAAAAGAAACAACAGAGTTAAAAGACAACCTACAGAATGGGAGAAAATATTTGCAAACTTTGCATCTAACAGGAGATTAATATCCATAATATACACAGAACTCAAACAACTTAACAGTAAGAAAACAAATATCATGATTAAGAAATGGGCAAAGGAGCTGAATAAGCACTTCTCAAAGGAAGAAATTTGAATGGCCAACACACACATGAAAAATGCTCATCACTCAGCATCAGGGAAGTGCAAAGCAAAACCACACTGAGGTATCATTGTACCCCAGTTAGACTGACCATTATCAAAAGGACAGAGAAGAAGAAATGCTAGCAAGGATGCCGAGAAAGCAGTGCCCTCCTACACTGCTGGTTGGATTGTAAATTAGTGCAGCTGTTATGGAAAATAGTATGAAAGTTCCTCAAACAACTACAGATAGAACTGTCATATGATCCAACAATCCCACTGCGGGGTATTTACCAAAGGAATGGAAATCATCATGTTAAAGGGATACCTGCTCTCCCATGTTTACTGCAGCTCTATTTACAATAGCCAAGTGTTGGAACCAACTTACATGGCCATCAGCTCATGACTGGATAAGGAAAATATGGTATACTTACACAAGGAAATACTACTCTGTCATAATAAAGAATGAAATTCTGGCTTTCACAGCAATATGGACAAATTTGGAGAAAATAATGTAAGTAAAATAATCCAGGTACCAAAAGAGAAATACTGCATGTCCTCACTCATAAGTAGAAGCTAAAGAATAAACAAAATAGTAAAAATAGAAATTAAGATACAACAATCACAATAATTTATTGAACTTTCAAAAGGAGAAAACAGAACTGAGGCCACTAGAGGTGGGAAAGGGATGTGGAGGGGGGGGGAATTATCAAGAAATTGGTAAATAATCACAAAACATGATTACATTGTGTAATGTTGAATGTATGAATTATCCTGATTTGAGCACCAAATATTGCACACAGGTATTGACATTCAATACTATACCCTACAGATATGTACAATCAATTATGTTCCAATCAAAAAGCACAATAAAGCAAAGGACAATGAAATAATTTATGCCTGTATTTTATTGTGCCCTTTGGTTTGGCTGTGGCTACGTGACTTGTATTGGTAAATGACATATAAGTAGAAGCTACTTGAGCCACTTTCAAGTGGAAGTTTAGGAGCTGGAGTGTGACTTACATATGTTATCTCTCCCCCTGCCTTGGTGATCAGCATTCCTAATTGTTGCTGTTTTGTCAGCCTGAGTCCTTAAGTGAGGGTAATGCACAGCAGAGCTCCCAGCTTATCCATGATGGACATATGTGTATAGAAGTCAGTTTTCAGCCACCGAGGTTACTAAAGCATAACCTAGTCTAAGAACTATTTAAATACTTAAAGTGCTATCATTGGAAAAGGTATTGCAATTTACTTTGACTCCAAAAATGGGAAAAATAGAATTTTGAGAGGAGGTTGCAAAAAAAGCAGCAAAGAAAGTATTTACCAACAGTTAAACTTGTCTAAAAACAAAATAATATGCTCATAAAAGAGTATGTTTTACTTTCTAGCAAGAAATGTTCAAGCAGAAACTGTAGGACCATATGCAAAAGATGTAGTAAGGTCAAGTACAGAATGTAATAAAGAATTTGGCAGGGTGTTTTTGTACTTTCTTCTAACTTGGAGATGCTAAAATTAGTTTCAGTTGCATAGGGTGCAAAATAAAGTCAACGAAAGACTTAGCTCATCCTGGTTGAAATGCTGAGCGATGCAGTGTGGCTTTGGGAGGAGTGATGAGACTCCTTTTTCATTTGAGGTAGGGTTAAGTTCTACATCATTCTTGCCAATGGACAGTGGAACAAATCAGTGAGCCAGTCATTTGACAAAAATTGCTCAGGATGTGCTCTGTGATCATTACACTGTAAAACACTGTGAATTGATTTGCTTTTACTTACAACCAGGAACTTTTCTGTTTGCCAGTCTCTCCTTATTGACCCTAACACTCATTACCCAGAGTAAGAGACAGAAGGAAGCTTGCTGGGCCTGGACATAGAAAGAGAAAAAACATGGTCCCTGGGACCCTGTCTTTGAAGCTCATAACTTTGCCTGATAGTAAATACAGCCTGTTGAAGGCATGAGTCTGACACTCAGATACTTACTCTTCTGCCTTTGCAGAAGCAAATAAGAGAAAAGAAATAAAAGCATCTTTTTAAACATTCCTCTGCATTGGGACAGACAGTAGGAGTCCCCTTCTTTACTCCTCTCTTAGATTTCGCATCATGCTTTGGTGAGTTAGTGTCTCTTCTTCATCTGCCAACCACATCTTCAACATGTTTGCAATGTGTTCTCTAGCTGGGGTCACTACCTTTGAACCTCTCTGAACTGGAGAATGAGTCAGGCTGGACAGAATGCCTGTCAGGGCTCTCAGGAACAGACCCCACCACTTACATGGGCTCTGCTTCTTCAATCAGCTAGCATTTCTCATCACAGCAGTTGCAGAATTTTGTTTTGACCTTTCTGAGAAGGGATCCCAAAGGAAAGAAGACACGGTAAAGCAGACAAATAAAAAACACTGTCTTTTCTCCTCTCCCTACCGTGAAGCTGGCTTATGACAGCTCTGATGCAGCTGACAGAGGAACGCATCTTGATGAAAAATAAACAGATCAACCACCCTGCAGAAAAACTGAGACTGAAACAGAGTTCTTGGTGCAAATCAATAAGGGGGCCTTGACACATCAGTGATAGCTCAGCATCTCAAAACTATCTACAAGCCAGAAAGCCTTCTCAAGTTCTTACATCTCATGGAGGAGTTTAGGTATGGAATCTTAAAACGTCTAAGCTCAACAGATGGTCTACTCAACTCCCTCATTTTACAGAAAAGGAAATTGATGGAAGAGAAGTGACTTTTGCAAGTTCACCCAGTATAGGATTTCACTCAAGTTTCTTGGCTCCCTGATTTCACTACTACCACACAAACAGCAAATTATAATAGTTAAAAAGTATATAGTACTTACTACGTGCCACACACTGTTCTAAGCACTTCATACATATCAATGCACACATCACAGAATAACTTATTGTTATGTTTATTTTAAAGATGAGGAAACTGAGGCACAAAAAGGTGAAGCATCTTTCCCAGAACTGCACAGCTAACAGTAGGCAATTGTTTAACTAAGGGAAGTTAAGCTTCATAGCTTGTCTTAACTGAGCATCTTTTATGAACCCAGGCCATTTGCATTTATTGTCTTTAATTCTTTACAATAACTCTGAAGTAACAATATTATTACCTTTTGCAGAACTACCATTCACAGATGCCATTGACAGACTTAGAGAAGGTAAGTGACTTGACTAGACACCTAGCAAGTGACAAAGATGGATTCAAATCCAGAACCCAGGTGTTTGATTTCTTGGCTGATAAGTTTTCTGCTATGCCACACTGCCTCTTAATAGAAGCAGGAGTTCAGGATCAAGCTCTTCTAAGTCTGCTTTGCGTAAAATTCCCATCCTTTGGTTGAAACTGAAAACTACTAGGACCCTCTGAGGTTCATGAACAAACCAAGCAGCATAGAAAACCTGAGCACTTCTCCCATGCAAGAGGATGCAAAGACAAGCAGCATGTGCATTGTCCCTTGGGTTCTCAGCTCTGTCTGCAGAATGAATGAATGAACAGGTGTAACTTGAGGAGTAGGGCTACACCCTCCTGCTCTTATTTTACATTTGCCTTTAACTCATTATAAAAAATGTTCTATGATAACTTACCATACACTACCTTTTTGCAATGGTCAGTCTCATGTGTCTACCAGGTTAACTAGTTAACATTTCCCAGTTATTTAATCAAATAGTAAACTGTTTTGTTGATGTGATTAGACAGTTCATAACCAGTTGACATTAAAGTAAAGGAGATTTTTGTGATTCCATATAAATTTCAAGATTTTTTTTTCCTATTTCTGTAAAAAAATGCCATTGAGATTTTGACGGGGATAGAACTGAATCTGTAGGTTGTTTTTTTAGCATGGACATTTTAACATTAAGTCTTCCATAAACATAGGCTGTCTTTCCATTTATTTGTGTTTCCTTTAATTTCCTTTATCAATGTTCTCTAGTTTTCAGTGTACAGGTATTTCACCTCCTTGGTTAAATTTATTCCTAAGTATTCTATTCTTTTTATGCTATTATAAATGGGATTGTTTTGTTAATTCCATTTCAGATGGTTCATTGTTAGTGTACAGAAATGCTAATGATTTTTGTATGTTGATTTTGCATACTGCAACTTTATTGAATTCATTTGTTAGATTCAACATTTGTGTGTGTGTGTGGAGTCTTTAGGATTTTACAAATATAGGATCATGTCATCTGAATACAGAGATAATTTTACTTCTCCCTTTCTGATTTGGATGCTTTTTATTTCTTTTTCTTGCCTAATTGCTCTGGCTAGGACTTCCAGTACTGTGTCAAATAGAAGTAATGAGAGTGGGCATCTTTGTCTTATTCCTTATATTAGGGGAAAATCTTTCACTTTTTCACCATTGAGTATGATGATAGCTGTTTGCTTGTCATAGATGGTCTTTATCGTGTTGTGGTACAGCCCTTCTGTGCCTAACTTGTTGAGTAATTTTATGATAAAATAGTGCTGAGTTTTGTCAACCCAGAATATCCAAAATGATCTTGAGAAAGAAAAAAAAAAAAAGCTAGTGGCATCAGATATCCTGATTTCAAAATATATTACAAAGCTACAATAATTAAAAACATTATGGTACTGTATACAGACATACAGACCAATAAAACAGAATACAGAGCCCAGAAATAAACCCATCCATATACATTCAACTGATCTTTGCCAAGGGTGCTGAGAATATACATTGGGGAAAGGACACTCTCTTCAACAAATGCTGTTGGGAAAACTGGATATCCACATGTGAAAAAATGAAATTGGACCCCAACCTTACACTATACACAAAAATCAGCTTGAAATGGATTAAAGACTTGAACGTAAGACCTGAAACTGTAAAACTTCTAGAAGAAAACAAAGAGTAAAAGTTTCTTGACATTGGTCTTGGTAACGATTTCTTGAATATGATGCCAAAAGCACAGACAACAAAAATAAGAATAGAGACGTAGGACTACATCAAACTAAAAAGCTTCTGTGCAGCAAAGAAAATAATCAACAGAATGAAAAGGCAACTTACAGAATGGGAGAAAATATTTGCAAACTATGTAGCTCGTAAAGGGTTAATTTTCTAAATAAATAAGGAACTTCTGTAATGTAATAGCAAAACAAACAAATAAATACCCTAATTTTTAGAAATGCATAAAGGACTTGAACAGGCATTTTGCCAAAGAAGACATACAAATGGCCAACAGGTATATGAAAAAGTGCTTGGCATCATTAATTATCAGGAAAATGCAAATGAAACTACAATGAGATATCACCTCACATCTGACAGGATGCTATTATAAACACGCACACACACACATGATAGCAAGTGTTAGTGAGGATGTGGAGAAATTGGGAACTTTGTACACTGTTGATGGAAATGTAAAGTAGTGCAGCAGCTAGGAAAAACAGTATGTGTTTTCCTCAGAAAATTTAAAATGGAACTATCATCTGATTCAGCAATCTCATTTTAATTCAAAAGAATTGAAACCCAGATCTTGAAGAGATATCTACGTGCACTCCCATGTTCATTGCAGCATTATTCACAATGGCCAAGATATGGAAACAACCTAAATATTCATCAATGGATGAATGGATAAAGAAAATGTGGTATATACATACACTAGAATATTATTCAGCCTTAAAAAAGAAGGAAATTCTGCCATTGTGACAAGATGGATGAACTTGGAGGACAATATGTTAAGTGAAGTATTCTACTCCCAGAATGACAAATACTGTGTGATTCCACTTATTTTGGTTGTATGTACAATAGTCAAACTCATAGAAGCAGAGAATACAATAGAGGTTGGCAGGGGCTGGGGGTGGGGTATTTGGGAGTTGTTAAGTGGGTGTATAAAGTTTTAGTTATGCTAGATGAATAAGTTCTAAAGAGCTAATGTACAACATAATGTCTATAGTTAACAATACAGTATTGTGCACTTCAAGATTTGTTAAGTAGGTAGATCAGATCTCGTGTTAAGGGTTCTTAACACACACAAACACACACACACACACACACAAAACCAAAAAAACACAACACACCAAAAATAAAAGGTCACAAGGAAACTTTGGGAGGTGTTGGATATGTCTATGATCTCGATTATGATGGTGGTATTACGGGTGTTTGCACATATCCAAACTCATCAAATTGTGCACATTAAGTATGTGCAGTTCTCTCTCTATAAATGCCAATTTTGTTTGTCTGTTTGTTTTGGTGGCTGGCCAGCACGAGGATCCGATCCCCTGACTTTGGTGTTTTCAGCACCATGTTCTCCCAAGCGAGCTAATAGGCCAGCCCCTGTTTATGTCAATTATACCTCAATAAAGCTTTAAAAAAAATAAAGAAGACTTTCCTGGATGATCTGGGTGGGCCTGATACAATCAGTTGAAAGGCCTTAAAGAGCAGCACTGAAGCCTTCCTGAAGAAGAAATTCTGCCTGTGAACTGTAGCTTCAGCTCCTGCCCTAGAATTTCCAGTCTGCCCTTACTGATGACCTGCCCTACATATTTTGGGCTTACCTAACCAGCTTCCAATTGACAATTGCACTAGTCAATTCTTTGCAATAAATCTCTTTATATATATATATACACACACACACACACACACACACACACACACATACATACATAAATATGTATATAAATATACATATCTCCTCCTGGTTCTGTTTCTTGGGTGGAACTCCGACTGGTACAACTTTCCCCAGCTCCTCCCTTGCTCTCATATATTCACATCTTGAAGTGAGTTTCCAGTGACAGGCACTTGGTTCTCTCATACCAATATAACAACATTTGTTGAACACTTACTTTGCTCCAGTCATTGTTCTAAGCATTCAACATGTTCTGACTCCTTTAATCTTCACAGTAACCCTATCAGTGTGGTGCTATTATTATTATCTCCACTTAATAGATGAGGAAACTAAGAAACAGAGAGCTAATTACTACTGTTAAAGAATGTTCAGGGTGTTTAAGGCATGCTTGACTGATGTCAGAGCTCTGAGGATCTGAATCTAATCCAGTTCCTGGCAGGCAGAAGTGAGCTGTCCACACTGTGATCATAAAACAACGTAACTGCTGCTATCATTGTTGAATTCTCATAAAAGGAAATCTGTTATTCTTCCCTTGACTTTTTAAATTTTTATTTTTTAACATCGCAACTTGTCATTTGCCCAGGTAAAGTAGAAATCTCTGTCAAATTTCTCCCGGCTTCTTAGTTAGACCATCCTCCAAGCTTCCGTTTGATCTGCTTACATCTGCTTTAACATATCTCCAATTACACAGTAACCATTGGCTTATGAGTCTGTATCCACTACTTGGAGGAAACTTCTGAGCACTGAGACTTTTTATCAGGGTTTTAGCATAGTCCTTGGGCACAAGTGAAAACTCAGATGAATGTTTGATGAGTGAATGAAAAATGTCTTTCTCCTTGAGTTGAGTTAATGGCAGTTCTCTTAATGTTTGGCCCTGTCTCCACACTGCAAAGGAAAGGGAAGGTGTTATTATAAGCTGGGTAATTATTGTTAAAGGAGGCAAACAGGATAATATGCTTTAGCAGTTGTAGACATGGGTTGTAGGCACAGGACTGTAGAAATGGGATTCTACACACAGCTTTAGTGATTGTAGACACAGGTTGCTAGGAGCTGGGAAGTGTGAGATCTGGGTTCTAGTCCCATCTCCGAGGATAGTGCTGTGATACCTTGTGCAAGCTTCTCAACCTCTCTGTGCTTTCGTTTCCTACTCTATAATATATGTGTTTAGGATGAGAATTGGGATGAATGCTCTCTGAGGCTCCTCCAAAATTCTAAATTCCCGTTACGTGGTGTTACGTCTTTATCCCTTCTTCAATTTTCTGTTCCATAATATGAGATTATCATATTAAAAAAATAAAACTGTTAATTAACTATCAATAACATAATACTAGCCTTTTCAGTTTCTTTTGTCAGGTATCTTTATACCCCTTGCACAACTAAAAATCACTTTATTGTCTCATGGCAATCCTCACTAGAGCTCCATGAGATTGGAGGGTCCATTTTTACAGATGATGATCCTGAAAAACAATAAAGCAACTGAAAGTGACTTATTCTGAAACACAGAACTAGTAAGAATTGAATTAGTCTGTGAACCTGGCTTTATTTCTTCACATCTAGGGTCCCTTTTCATTACACCACATAACTGTCCAACTTACTTCTGCCAAGTACATTTCCAATGGCACGCTTTTTTCTTTTTCTTTTTTTTTTTTCTCTTTAAAAATAACCAACTAATGCAAGGATACCTGACCCCTGCAGGGTATCAATATACTTATACACATTTTTAAATGTCTCTTTGATAATAGGCACACTTTACAATTGCCCAGAGTGATTAATCCATGAGGAGCCTTAGTGGGCTCATTTAAAGGAGAAATTTTAAATCCAGACCATCAAAATTAAATGCTAATAAGGTCAGCAATGTAAGAACCAAACTATGAGCCCATATCACTCAGTCTAGACCAGAATTCTAATGGCAGCTTTTTGAGAATTAAACATAACGTATCATTTTATGGAACTTTTAGGCAAATACATATAATCATATTTCAGCCCTACTATTATAAGGAATTTGTGAGAATTTCATTCATAATTTAGTTTTTGAGATGACTTTTTTGGTAAAAATTTAGTGATAACTTTTGGCACAAAATTAGTTCAGTGGTTTGCACAGAACCGTAAACATCTACAAAAAGAAGTTTAAATATATATTAGCTTGTTTGGAGACTTGTGACTTGGATATGAGCAGATCTTGGCTGGTTGTATACATGGGAAAAGAGAGTCCAAGCCTCCTTGATTATTTTCTCCTCACTTTATTGTTATTGCTTATTGCAAACTTGGCAATACTCCTCTGACATCAATTTGGCTGCCAGAATGGGAGTTAAAAGTAGCTCCTCAACTGTAAAATATCAGATGGCTATAAGCCTGAGGGGTGATTTCTGGGTTCTCTATTCTGCTCCACTGGTCCGAGTGTCTATTTTTATGCCAGTACCATGCTGTTTTGATTACTATAGCTTTGTAGTATAATTTGAAGTCAGATATTGTTATGCCTCCAGGTTTTTTTTTTTGCTCAGGATTGCTTTGGCTATTTGGGGTCTTTTGTTATTCCATATGAATGTTAAGATTGTTTTCTCCATCTCTGTGAAGAATGTCATTGCTATTTTGATGGGGATTGCATTGAATCTGTAGATTGCTTTGGGTAGTATAGACATTTTCACAATGTTAATTCTTCCAATCCAAGAGCATGGAATGTCTTTCCATCTTTTTGTGTCTTCTTTAATTTCTTTCAGTAGTGGTTTGTAGTTCTCATTGTAGAGATCTTTCACTTCCTTGGTTAAATTGACTGCTAAGTATTTTATTTTTTTCATGACTGTTGTAAATGGGCTTACTTTCTTGATTTCTCTTTCTGTTAGCTCATTATTTGAGAATACATTGTTGGCGGGACTGTAAATTAGTACAACCACTATGGAAAACAGTATGGAGGTTTCTCAAACAACTACAGATTGATCTTTCATACGATCCAGAAATCTCACCTCTGGGCCAAAAAGAATGGAAATCATCATGTTGAAGGGATACCTGCACTCCCGTGTTCAGTGCAGCTCTGTTTACAATAGCCAAGATATAGAACCAACTTAAATGTCCATCAGTGGATGACTGGATAAGGAAAATGTGGTATATATACACCCTGGAATACTACTCTGCCATAAAAAAAGAATGAAATTATCCCATTTGCAACAACATGGATGAGTCTGGAGAAACTTATGTTGAGTGAAATAAGCAAAACACAGAGAGATAAATACCACATGTACTCCCTCATAAATGGGAGCTAAGAGAGAAAGAAGAAAGGAAAGAAAGACCACAGTAGTGTTCTGGACTTCCAGAGGGAGAGAGCATGCCTAGGGATACAAATTGGAGTGGCAGAAAGGGGGATGCGGATGGAGGACGTGGATAATTGGGTGGGGGACACTGGGTACAACTGCAATTTGTAGTAATGGGCATGCTGCCACTATGGATCTGGCCATCACATCTTGGGCATGAGTGGTGATAATCAGCTTCGTATCTCATGAATATTCATAACCAACAGAAAAATGTAGTATGCAAATAAATAAATAAAAGGTGATTAGATTCTGGGGAAAAAAGTAGCTCCTCCTATCATAACATGAACACTCTGATTTGACCTCTGAGTTTGGCAGGGCAGAATTCGACGTGGAATGAAGACATAAATCTTCACAGTAGAGAGGAGACTGAAGCTGGACCATGTAAAATGGGCATATGCATGACCTAAATGGAGGGGGGAGTCTCTCAAATCAAGATTATGTAGTTACAAATCCAGAAGTGGTGGGCAGGGCTGGAATCTCAGTCACATCCATTTCTGGGAATCACTTTTGCTGGGCTGGAGGGAAGGACTAGTCGAAGCCTGTCTGTACAAGGGCCTTAGTATCTCCAACCTAAGGTGAGGTGGGAGTAAGCTGACAAAATGGGTTCAGGAACAAAGAATCGGATCCTGGAGGCATGGGACAAAGCTGATAGAGTCTGGTGACAATCACTCAGGTCTGTCCCCAGACTCTGTCCCTATGGACTCATGTCTCAGTTCTAGACAAGACAGTGCAAATAAAAAGGCATCTTTAAAAAATGTATTTCCCAAAATATCAGGGTCTCACAAGGGTCAAGAGAACAGAGGGAGGCTTCCAGTTAAGATAGCAGAATAGAAGGTCCCCAGCATCACTCTCTGTCACAAATCAACCAATTTACAACTATGAAAAAGCAACAACAGCCAAGCTGGGGCTGCTAGAGCTCAGGGGAAGAGGAAGAGAGACCTACAGAGTGCATGAAGGTGGGAAAAGACATGATGAGAGAAAGAAAAAACCACTCTGACCATTTCGTGCTACAGCTGCTTTATGGCTGGAGCTGCTGAGTGCATGGAGCAGGAGCCAGCAGAAGCTGCAGCTGTGACCTTTGGATGAAGTTGCTTGGAAGTGACAGGGGAGAAGAGGGCCTTGGTGGCTCTCAGGCCAGCAAGACCACTAATAGGGTTCCTGTGGACCCACACAACAACTGAAAAACAAAGGAGCCACTCAGAGGCCCATGAGTCATTGCAAGGTACCAGCACATGGCCCATGCCATGGGAAGTGTTTGCAGCATGGGCAGTGGGGGAGATGGGCCCACTGGGGGAACACTGCGGCACAGCAAGGACAGTTGATATGTCCCCCAATTAGTGCAGGACCACTCAGAGGAGACTGGTCAGGAATATAGAATTGCATGGGGTACAGTTTGATGAAAAGACTCAGGCCTGGATCAGAGTTTCTACACAACCCAGGTGCACTGGGTCTCTAGAGAGTTGGAAGTACCTATAAGGTCAGCCATTAAAACCTGAGCTGCACAAAAAGCCTTCCCTAGGGAATCAGCAGCAATTTAGCTCAACCACACATTTCAAGTACTGGTCCCCACAGGAAGTCCCCCCATTTTAGAAGTAAGCAAAGGACAAAAAATTAGTTCTGGTCCAGGTACATTGCCAGCACCTTAGGGCCTGCCTGGGGTCCTGAGGCATGGAGCTGGAGACTGAACCCCCCTCACAACCAGGCACACTGCCAGCACCAAGGAGCATGCCAAAAACATCACCTCCATGTGGGTGGCCTGCCACAGCCATCACAATAACCACGGCTGCCACAAAAGCACCTAGATGCCACAACCACCACACAGATGGTCCTCCAGCCACTGGAGTGCATTGACACAAGGAGAGTCACCAATAGAGACCAAAGAAAAAAAGAGGATGTCTCTCTCCACAAAGCCCATTTCAGAGTGACAGAAGAAGCATCTGCTCTATGATAATATTGGGGGACCTGAACACACCTCTCAGCAGTGGACAGATCATTTAGGCAACAAATGAACAGAGTAACCATTATTCTTTCAGAAGGAGAGAAGAAATCTAGGGTTATCAGTAATGGGGGGAGGGAGAGGAGGATGAGGAGAGATTGGACAAGGGCATAAAGAATAAGTACGATTTGTAACAATATATATGCTAGGAATATTGATTTCATCAACATATGTAAATGTTGAACCCCAAAATATGTATAATCAATTATGATTCAATACAAATTTTAAAAAAGAGAGAAAGAGAGAACAGAAGGAATGGCTTTGATGTACCAAGAGCCCCAGAACACAGGTTTGGGCATCCTGAGCCCTGAAGTGCCTCTCTGCAGAGCGGGGGTGTTGCTTGGGAGCTGAGAGTGGAGGGAGAATGGGGACAGCAGCATCAGGGCTGTTGACACTGACATTCACACACTGAGGCTTCATTGCACCAAGGCATCAGCAAGGGGCAGCAGAGGGAGAAAATGGTACAGAAACCTTTGGGATCCATGTAACACAACTTTCCTTGGCTTTTGGGTTAAGGCTTCATGTGAGCTTCTAACACTACAATGAAAGTAGAGAAGGGTCCCCAGCTGGCTTCAAGGGTAACAGAAGCAGGAGACAATGCACGAGAGGAGGTGGGGGACATGGCTCATACCACGAAGTAGCTGAAGTGATTTGTGGATGAGCATGTGCAAAAACTTGTTCAAAATTCGCAAAGAAATCATTGAAGGATTGACATAAAAGGGGGGTCAGAAAATTCTACCTTAGTTGATGGAGCAAGACCCAGTAAACTGCAGGTCCTATCACCAGCTGTTGTTTTAAGATTTATTTTAGATATTGAATATGTCACCATGTTTTAATTGAGTTTGTGCACGGTCATCGACCACTCATTTTTCCTGCCTGGCCTGCCTTTGCTCCCTGACTCCCACTTTAAGAGGAAGCATGAAGCACCTCGGGCATGAAATTTAGTAGCGGTGGATTTGCAGCAACATGGATGAGCTCGCAGAAAATTATGTTAAGTGAAATA
Organism: Galeopterus variegatus; assembly: GCF_000696425.1. Taxonomy (NCBI): domain Eukaryota; kingdom Metazoa; phylum Chordata; class Mammalia; order Dermoptera; family Cynocephalidae; genus Galeopterus; species Galeopterus variegatus. The sequence continues at coordinate 285,519 of NW_007727635.1, forward strand.
AGCCAGGGAAAGAGAGAGAAATACCACATGTTCTCACTCATATGTGGAAGCTAAAAATGTTGACCTTATAGAAGGAGAGAGTAGAATACTGCTTACTAGAGACTGGAGGGGTGAAAGGAAGAAGGGAATGGAGAGAGGGTGATGGGTGGATACAAAACAGTAGAGAGACAGAAAGAATAGGATCTAGTGATCTATTATAATATAGGGAGACTACAGTCACCAGCAAAGAACTGTGTTTCTCTGACTAGCTAGTGAAAATGATGCTGAGTGTTCCTAACACAAAGAAGTTACACAATGTTTGAGGTGATGTATATACTAAGCACCCTGGTATGATCATTGCACACAGTATGAATGTACCCAACTATCATATTGCCCTCCATAAATATATACAATTATTATGAGTGAATTAAAAAAAATAAAAAAGAGGGAAAAAAGAGAGAAATAGAGAGTAGAATAGTGATTACCAGAGAAGGGAAAGGGTCGGGGTGTGGGGAAAGGTTGGTAGACTGGTACAAATTACAAAGTTAAAATTAGATAGAAGAATAAGTTCTGGTGCTCTAGGGTGACAATGGCTAATAATATTGTATTGTATATTTCAAGATAGCCAGAACAAAGGATCTTGAATGTTATAACCACAAAGAAATGATAAATGTTTAGGTGGTAGATATGCCAACTATTCTGATTAGATCATTATACAACATAGGCCAGGCATATATTGAAACAACAAACCGTACCCCATACACATGTACAATGAAGAAAAAAAAGTTTAGTGGTAGTGGGAAAGAGCTGTGTGCTGTCTTGGGGTTGTACCACCTTCCTAATCAGCACCACATGTCCAGACTGATGGAGCTTTCTTTAATACTGAGACTCAAACCATGCATATAGTGGGAGGGGCATCCCAAAGCATAAGCTCCCTTCATAGACTTCGGTCGGCACCATTAACCTCAATCTGCTCCTTATATCTTGCTTGATCCAATGCTAGACTCTCTGCCTGTGGACTTTTCTACTTTTTCTTTCAAATCTCCTTTCAATTTACACTTTGCATGTGTCTCACTACATTTTCATTAATGGGGAAAAACTTCCTTTTCCAAAGTTAGAGAATTGGTTAAAGATGTCAGTACCTCCAAGAAAGGGAACACTGATGGTTCCCCAAGAGGGAACTTGGTAGTGGTCTGTTGTTGGGAAAGAGCAGCACTCTTAGAGCCATTCAGAATTTGATTTAAATCTCCTCCCTTTTACTGGACAATGTGTACTCATCCCCCAATAACTCTTCTTTCGTCCACCCAGTTTATTCATCTTTAAGGAATGGCAAAAATGGAAGGTTGCACCAAGGGTTGTCTGGGAGTGTTCACCGCATGCTGTTAAGGAAGGCTTCTAAGAGCACACAAGAAAACAGCACCTGGTAAACAACATATGCAGGTACAACATTCCCTTATCTTATTTACACAGAAAAACAATGACTAACATCAGACCCTCTCCTGAGCATAAGGTAAGGACAGATTGAGAAGAAGAGAATCCTGGATGCCTGAAGGGACATCCCTGCTGGATGATGCAGAGATATTTTCTCTTCTCTCTTGTTTACACACAAACCTGAACAGAACTGGAATGGAATATGTCCAACTGAGCCTCTCCTCTCCCCTCAGATTATGTGCCCCACAGATGGTGCAAGCAACTCAGAGCATTTCTCTACAGGGCCTCGTCCTATGCATGGTGGATGCCCAGGAGATAATGATGAGGATGTTGTGAAACAACGTGAAACAAGGACAAATCTGAGTATGCACAGACTTGGGTCCTGGTGTGGCTTTGGATATTAACTAGCAGTGAGCCAAAGGACATTCTACCTCTCTGAGCCTCAGTCCTCATCTGCAAAATGACTGGCTTGCATTGGAGGAACAGTAATAAAAATTTTTTATGCCTAGGAATTTAGTATGCCTAGGAATTTATTATGCCTAAGAAGAGCTTGTTACATTTCAGATCTCCAGGACCTACCTTCAGAGGTTCTGATCCAGTTGTCTGGGGTGGGTCACAAGAATTTGCCTTTGAAGCAAGCAACTCACCAGTTCAAATGCATGTGGTCTCTGGACACACTGAGAAACAGTGGACAGAAAATCCAGGAGTCCATGGTCCAAGACTATGGTGACAGTAATTACAATTATATCCTGGCTCATGCTATCTTCAATTCAATAAAAAGCCCAACCAGACAGAAAACAACATTCCAGGGCCATCCTGCCTTCTTAATTTAATGCAGTATTGCTGTATGCAGACAAACAAAATCCTAAAATGTTATGCCCATGAAAGCCAGGCTGAGAGATGCCCAGGAGGGAAGGACAATGAGTGTGTTGGCTTTATCTAGTCAGTTCACACATCTCTGCTTTTCTGGACTACAGCCAAGCTCGGAGACATTCCACAACGAAGTATGTCACTCTTGAAAGCTTTCACTAGAGATTTATGGCCTTGGGAGGCTTGGTTAGTTCAGATAAGCTTCAGAGGCTCCCAAATGCTTGTCCAAACCTTTCTAACTTCACACCTCACTGCTCTTTCGGAAGATTGAAACTCTTATGGTTGTGTGGGCAGACTGAAGTGGCAGGCTTTGACAGTGACTTATGTCTGAAGATTTCAATAAGAGCTCCATCTTCATTATCAGAGTTACTCTGCACTGTTTCAACCTATACACCTGTACCATTCTCTTCTACCAAATTTACAGGTGTAAGATCTATCTGAGAACCTGATATTTTATTGGGGACTGATGGGTGGTTGGACTCAGGAAACTTCCTTATGTGAATTGCAAATGCGAACCTAATTCCTAGTCAATGAATGCATAGATATTCAATAATACAAGTCAATCCAGTTGGCTGTTAGGGTATAGTGCATACTACTTTTAACATCTGATGAGGCACTGCTGTGAGTAATTCTGAAATTATAAGAGTTTCTCCTTTATCTCTCTCTCTCTCTCTCTCTTTCTTCTCTCTCTCTCTCTCTCTCTCTGTCTCTCTCTCTTTTATCTATGTCTCCACCTCTGTGTGTATTTCCCAGGCTTACTTGGGATGAGTTTGATCTATTCTACAGTAGGAAGCAGAGACAGTGATTATGGATTTTTTTTTCTATTTGATGATTTTCTTTCATTCACTATCAAGTCTCTATTGACTACATCCACTGTGTCAGGAAATAAGCTAGGTGCAGTACATAGAGCAACAAAGAAAAAGATGAGAAAGATACATGATTAATCTCTACCTACATAAAGCTTACAGTCCAGTGGTAAAAGCAGACATAATTACATATGGAAAAATGTAAAATTAAAGTGGGTACATAATAGGGACTTATTAAGTGTTGGTTGGATAACTGAATGAGTGAGCAAAGCCAAAATGTGAAGGGATCTTTTATGCAAGAATCTTGGCATACTTTTCACAAACGCTAAGTAACAAATCCCTCCAAATGTTTTGGAGGATCAGTAGGAAGTGGTAAAGAAATCCTCATTTCATTTAGAATTTAGATTAGGTATATAATCTGTACCCTCATAACCTTATAACCTTAGAGTTATAAGACAGAAAGGCTGTTCTAGTTCTAGGGCTCTAGAGTTCAAGACAGTATCCACAACACGTGCTGTGAAAAAAAACAGAAGTCTGTCCATAGCTCCATGTTGGAGAGAAAGAATGAGGAGAGAGGCATTTTGGAGAAAACAACCTTAACATTTTGAATAAAGATGTGCATTTCACTGAGTTACAAACATAATTGCTCTGTATAGGCCTCCATGAAAGAGCATTGGTCTCAGAATGGTCATTACCATTTTTAGGCAGGATTGTTCATTTTTCAGGGGCTCAAGACTATCTCATCTGGTGAAAGAAAGGATTGGACTAAACAGTCCTCAAGTTCCTATCCTACTCTTAAAATGACTGGAGAATGAAATAATTTCATTTTCCTATAGTGTCATTCCCATCCATAATTGGTCAACTCTCGGAAGAATCATTGCATCCTACTTATTAAAAGAACCACACTTCTAGATTTCTGTTCTCCTATATCATTGCACTGGAGCTCTGTAGTTGAGCTAAATTGCTGCTTTGCTGCTGATTCCCTGGGAGAGGCTCCTTGTGCAGCTCAGGTTTTAACAGTTGACTTTGTAGGTACTTCCTGATCTCCTGAGATCCAGTACACCTGAGTTGTGTAGAAACTCTGGTCTGGACATGAGTCTTTTCAGCAAACTGCACCCCCTGCTGTTCTATATTCCTGACCAGTCTCCACTGACTGGTCCTGTGCTGATTGGGGGCAGATCTGCTGTCCTTGCTGTACCCCAGTGTTCCCCCAGTGGGTCCATCTCCTCCACCACCTGTACTCCAAACACTTCCCAGGGGACTGGCCGTGTGCTGGTCCCTTCTGATGACTTGCCGGCCTCTGAGTGCCGGCCTCTGATGACTGGTCCCTTCTGATGAGTGCCGGCCTCTGATGACTTTGCCGGCCTTTCAGTTGTTGTGGCTCCTTGCTCCTATATGGATACACAGGAACCCTATTAGTGGTCTTGCTGGCCTGGGAGCCACCAAGGCCCTCTTCTCCCCTCCTGTCTCCAAGCAGCTTCATATGAAGGGCACAGCTGTGGCTTTCGCCAGCTCTTGCTCTGTCTGCTCACCAGTGCCAGTCTTGAGGTGGCCGGGATTTGAAATGGTAGGAGCCGTTCTTTCTTTCTCTCATTGTGGCTTCTCCTGCCTTCATGCACTCCATAGGTCTCTCCTCCTCTTCCCCTGAGCTCTAGTGTCCCTAGCTTGGCTGTTGTTGCTTTTTTATAGTTGTAAATTGATTTGTGGGAGAGAGTGATGTTGGGGATTGTCTATTCCACCATCTTGATTGGAAGCCTCTGAATGGATATTTATTGAGTATTGCTATGTTTTATGTAACTTCCTGAGCACTGATTACATGGCAGTTGAGACAAGATGCTATTTCACTATCTTTATGAAATCACTCCAGTATTTACCATGCCCCAGAGCATTCTGTAGAATTCCTTGGTTGGATTAACTCTCTGCAGGCAATTCAGAGATGGACAGTACTTTAAAACAGAGGAATGACATCATTGGATTAGCAATTTAGAAAGATCACCCTTGCTGTCAAGTGGAGAATTAATAGGGGCGTGTGAAGATAAATGTCCAGCAACTGCTTGAAGTAAATTTGTGACACTGGAAAGATATCAAAAGTATAAAGTAAGTGGAAACTATTGGTCTCAATCTCTAGGTATATGTCAGGGTTGAGGGAGAAGAAAAGGAAGAAGAAGAAATTGAAGATCACCCCCCAAACTTCTGGCCTGGGTAATTCAGTGTATCATTCATCTAGATGGGAATCACAGGAAGAACAGATTTAAGGACGGAGGGATAGTTTAGTATTTGGTCATGACGAGTTCCACATTCTTGACCTCTAATAAACACCATGATTCTTTGAATCCATGACAGGTAATCATTGTTTCTTCTAGCAAAATGCCTGTGTCTCTGTTTCTAAATAAGCCATGCTGCTCATTGTTTATTGATTGCTGTAATTCCATGCCAGAAGACAACTTCCCCTTTGGTCCCTGAGGAGAAAAAGGCACTTGAAGACCAGAAAAGAACAGATGACTCCATTTGTATGGCTTAATCGGTCTGGAAACCATAAGCTGTCAATGTGGGATTCACTGACAGCCAGGAGGAAGTCCTGGCATGCCCAGGCAACTTGATCACTGTGTATTTCTAACATAAGCTCATTTACTTGTTTCTCTTGTTTAATTATTGCCAGATGCAACCATCATAGGTGTTGAGGTCTTGGAAGTTTTATTTTATTTTTATTTTTATTTTTATTTTTTTGGTCTTTTGTCTTTTTCCGTGTCTGGCAATGGATCACAACCCTCAGTGTTGCCCCTGTACCGGACCGGGGACCGGCAACGGGATTGCAACCCTTGGTGTCGCTCCCGCGCCTCGCTCAGCCAGTGAGCGGGAACCGGTCTGTATGTGGGATCCGAACCCTCGGCGGGAGCGCCGCTGCGCTTCCCAAGCAGCGCACTTACCCAGTGCGGCACCGGGCCGGCGCAAGGTCTTGGAAGTTTTAAAACAAGGGAACAAAACAGATCCTAAAAGCATGGAGAAATTAGCCACTTATAACCAACCACACAAAATGATCCACACAAAATGGTTTTGCTGCTGTCATGTCCAAGCCAATTCCAGGTATTTAAATTGGACTGACCACCCATCCATCAGACAATATAAAAGAAATTCAGGCATGCCAGTCAGATTTACAAGAACTGTTCTGGACCCTCTAGTTGTATCACTACCACCGATCATGGTTCCTGCTCTTTTGTAGTGTCCATACTGATTCTTTGGCTTGCTTGCACTGAATGTCCAGTTTATCCCTGAGCACAATAGCATCAGGCCTTTCATGATCAGGACTATTTAGGGCCTCACTGATCCTTGGGATTCTCTCATTCATGGCTCTTCTGGACAACCACCACATCTGACCCAGGTCTGGATCCTGGGTCGTCACTTAGGAATTGGCTTCTGAGTGGAGCTTCACGTAGACTTACTCCAGCCACCCTCTAAATAACTAGAAACCAAACTTAGAAAAATCCAATATATATATTTTAAAAATTTATTTAGTTATTTGTGATGAGGTCTGTCTGTGCCCAGAAGCTTATTTTAAATATCACTTAGCCTTTCTGCATAGATTCAGCCACTCATGGCCAATCTAATTCCTTGTTGAGTCATGATGCTTACTTACCTAGTGTGGGAAAAGCAGTTTGGAAGTTCCTGAATGAAATGAGAAAGTAAAAAATGCATCCTAAGTTGTTAGCCTAAAATTTCTACCAGTGAAACTCTGTCAAAGAGAATCAATCCTCCTCTTCTAAGCATTAACTTTCACAGACAGATTTTTGGGAAGAGCACTTTCCCGAGAGACAGAAGGACTTGGTTCTATGAGTCAGCCAGGAAGACATCCTATTCTCTCCATTGGGGTGGAATCAGACACACATTTGCAAGATGGACAAGCAGAGAGCTGAGATTTTGACAGTGTTAAGCAGGGCCACTGACCTTGCTTATCAGACTCACTGCCCAAGTAATTGAACGTTTCTTCTCACTCCATTTCCATTACTGAACAGACCAATAGCTTTATTTGTCCTTTGGGGAAACAAAGCAGATCTTCTTTACCTGGAAGTGTAAACCCATCCATTCACTGATGGGAATGGGCCTCCTTGTAATAATCTCATCAATAACTACTTTTGGAAGCCCAAAGTACTGAAACCTAATTAGAAACTTCTTCTGGCTGTCATAACATTTAATGTATTTTCAAAGGTGGTTTTTTAACAAACGGACCTAACTTGCCATCTAAATTTCTTTCTCCACATCAAGGCTGTCACTTGAAAAAGGAGAAATCAAAATTTATTAATCCTTGCAGTAATGAAGCGTTTTATGAGTTCATTTTACAGAACACAAATTCTATAGGAGGTTAATAGAAAAGAAAAATAAAAAAAGGGCTGAATCCTCAAATAAGTTTGGGTTACCCTGGGATAATAGAAGTTAAACCATTTTCTCTCTTGCAGAAACTCTGAGAGCCTTTGAAATGCCAATGTGCAAGGCACATTTTTAGGGTGAAATAAACCAGCCAACAAGGGCATAAAATGTAAGGAGGCACTGATGCTCAGGTCACTGTAAGTTCAGGGCTGGCACTTGCATAAAGCTGAGAGTGAGTGCTTCCTTACATTTTCCCCCCATGTACCTATTTGTCTTACCCTGGTCCAGGCCCTGCTAGATTAGGGCATAATACACAATCTTCCCCAATTTATTTGGCCAAGGAACTCACATGCATATTTAGATTTAGGTAAAACTGTCATGTGAAAAGAAGTTTGAAAAATATTTTTTTTTTCACTTGTTCAATTAATATTATTTTTTGAGGGTCTACTATGTACCATGTAATGACTAGACACTAAGGATATAAAAATGAAAATAAAAAGTCTCTTTTTAAAATTGTTGAAATATAGTAGGGAAAATCCATCCAAATAAGCCAACTATACAATCTAGTAAGTTTGAGGAAAGCCATTGAAGGATTTGTAGTGGAACTGAGTAGGGAAGCTGAGTTTTGGAAGTTGAACACGATTAAGCATGAAGTATGAGAGGGTGATGGGCCTCCCAGGTAGAAGGAACAGCAAGTGTGTGCTATGCATACTGGGCTATGAGAACCCACAGTTGTCTGGGGTTCTGCACCTTGTTGGTCATGCCTGCTGAGATGAATCCATGGGTAGGAAGACCACTTTTGTTAAATCAACTGGCCTTAAAGAAAGGGCACTCTAAAATGTTCATGATAGTAGACAATTGAGAGCAAGGGCATGAATAGTAGAGTTGTATGAATACATGTATATAGACCAGTGTGAGACCAGAAGGGTATAGGACACACACAATAAGGATCAACAGAACTAGGAAGAAGACTAAAATTCTTACCATGGCTCATAGGGCCCTGAAGGTCTCTGCCCACTTCTCTAGCCTTGTTTCCCTCCCACTTTCCTTCTCATTCACAGGGCTTTAGCCACACAGTCATTCTTTCATATTCCCTCCTGTGTCAGGGCCTTGGCACATACTGCTCCTTCTGCCTAGAATGTTTTTCTCTCCAACTTTTTCTAGATATCTCTCAAATTTAAGTATCAGCTAAAATGCTCCTTTCTTAGGTACTCAAGCTATATTCAGCTTGTTAGAAACTTTCTTCTCTCCCTGTGCTTTTCTTTCCTTCATTGCACGTTTGGGATTATGTGTTTTCATAATTACCTGATTAATTTCTATCTCCTCCCCAAACTGTAAGTCAGCTCCATGGGGCAGCAACCACTTCTATTTCACTTGTCATTTTATTCATAACAGCTAACTCACAACTTTTTGTATTTTGGGTGCTTAATGAATATTTGCTGAATAACTAGCAGAGTTGGTTATCCATCCATCGAATATTTGTGCTCTCCTTCCATAGTGTAGGGTTGCTGCCTGGTAGGCTACATTTCCCTGCCATTTGACCAGTCACCACCAACGGAATGTGATGTGTTTCAGCTGTGAATTGAACTAGTTAAAAATGAGGTGTGCTTTCTCTACTCTTTTCCTATCCACCAGCTGGAAGAATAGGACTTTAAGGCTCTAGAAGATGATGAGATGATGAAGCCACCAGGTTTATGGAGCCTGGATCCCTGAATCACTGTATGGAGGCTGCTCATGGAAAACCCAATTCAATTTTCCTTGATTGCAAAATAAATCTCAACTTTACTAAGCCACTGAAAATTCATTTTAAAAAAAGTACATGTAAGTAATACATGTAAAGAAATGAATGAAAGTTTAGAACACAATCTAAATGTGATTGGAACAGAGCTTGTTCTCTAGACCATATTAGCTAGGGACTTTCACCAACATTTAATGAAAAGTAGCTGGGAATTAATACGAACTCGGTTGTTGCAATATTTGTGCTTGTTCAGGTTAACAGTATAGTAAACTGACTACAGCTTTTACTCCAGGTTATAGGTTTGATTATTCTCCCCTCATTCAGTTGATTTAAGAAGCCCTACTGAACTGTTACAAATAAACTCCTGGACTGCATGAACAAATCCAACTTTTACAGCCAAGAGTCTCATGCTCAGGATGAGTGAAACTAGGTCTGCACAACCAAGATTTGTTTTTGTTTGAGTGTGTAACACATTACACTAGTGTAATCCTCCCATTAAACCAACTTCCCTCCATCCTTTCTCAAATATTTTTTGAAGACTAACCATGAGCCAGGTACTGTGCTAGTCACTGACCATAAAATGATCAATAGGTAGTCATGGCTTCTGCCATCATGGAGCCTACAATCTAGCAAGAAAAACACATAACTAATGAAGCAATTACAATGCAGTATAATAAATTCTGTCTTAGAGAGTACACGGGGTGCTGCAGGGACACTTTGCAGGACCAATGCAACAGATACTGTCAATATGTCCCACCCATATCACATGAGATCCTCTTACCACTTTGGGGAGCACCAGCTTCTGTTATTCTTTCTCAACACTCAGCACCTTTGTCTCATTGTTGGAGGACTGTCCGGAGGCTACCAGATTGTTTTCCCTGTGTGTATAGTGCTGTAAGTGCTTGGGACAGCCCTTAACCAGTGACTGACACATGCTTGGGTTTAAATGTTGTCTCTCACTGAGACAACCCTGAAATGTGAATACAGTGTTTTCAGATATCCCTGGCAGGACTGAGTCATGATTCCTCTTTTTGAGATTTTGCTTGACATCCTACCTTTGCTTTGCCTCCTTCCCTTCTTTGGTCCCAGTTCCCCACTCTTCTATCAGTTATTCCTGGGAACACTTGCACATGAATCCTTGTCTCAGAGTGGCTTCTGGAGGGCCCCACCCAAGATAGGAATCTTATTCACGCCAGAAAGTCAGGGAAGACTTCTTGAAGATATGCCACCTAAAATGATGAATGAATAATCATCCACAGGATGGGAAGTGGGTAGAAAACAAGAGTGCTCTAGGCAGGTGGATGACACATTCAAAGGCTTCTCCTTAAGAGGCCACAGTTGGGTGCAAGTTACCCCTCCTGAATCTATCTTCTTTTTCATTGTGGCAAGTTTTATGGTGAGCTCACATTTCCCTTAAGCTCTATGTCAAAGATATAAAACTCCATTTCCTCATGATCAGTATTTATCAGGGGATTTTTTCTAAGACACAAAACAAAATATATCTATTCCTTCATTATTGATAGATTCACTGCCTGTGTCAGTGTGAATAATGCCTTGGCAAAAAGGGGAACAGAATAGTCCATTACACTTAGTGATATAAATTATTCTTGATGAGGAAGGTCCATGTTCATCAATACTGATGTGGCCGTATCATCAATTTAATAGCTGAATGCTAAGGACCATTAAATCTAGCACTGTCATACTATTATTTATAATAGTGCCCGAGAGTAACATGTAATTAACTCCATGACTGATTGACAAAGTAAATTGCAGGGTAATCAATCATGTTGCATAAACACTTGTCACTGGGCTATATGTGGAATGTGAAGATTGACTTGTGATGTTTCAGCACTTCCTTGTCTAGATTGTTGCTCTGGGCTGTTGGGAGGCTCAACACTTACAGGTACTTTATCTTCAAATGTAGATTTGAAGCTGGTAGCTGCACCTTGATATTTAGTTGAATCTTGCTGCCTAGATTGATCTTTAACCTATGCTCTTTGTGAGGGCAGCCAATATGGAGAATCTCTCAGTTCTTCATCCAAAATGACTTTCTTTCTTTAGGTCTTCCTAAAAAAGGATTTTTTTTCTTTGCACACTAATTCTTCTTTCACTTGGTTTTTCCTTCTACCATTTGCCTTTGAAACTAGCAACTAACACTCTTCTGCAACAGTTTCCTCTCACTAAGGGCATTTTGTAACTCTTTCTCCTCTTGATCTTGCCAGGAATGAAAAATGCCTATTAACTTCACCATAAGCAAGGGTAGATGAGAAAAACTGGACATTTTGTCTCAAGTATGGACTGTTTTGTAAAGTTTACAGTGACCTGGAAGGGTCAGCTGCTGTGCCTGCAGCAACTATTTGTAATTTCACAAACTCCACGCTCTGTGTGGCCAAAAGGAAGACTGAGACAACTGTTGTGATTCATTCCAGAGAGAAAAGAGGCTACTAGAAACATAAGACATCTCTATTAGCATGTGTTTCTCCTGTGTGAATTTTGAAGCTACAATGCAATATTCTAACATGGTTGTCTATGGAAATTGGGCCCCTATGGTTAGGAGGGGTCTTCTCTGAAGTAGGGAAGCCTTATTTCAAAAGTATCCCTCATGGGAGAGGAGTCACATCCCCAGAATAGTGAAAGAGAGGACTCTGTACCTTTCTTGGCATCTCTCTCTTTGGTCTAGACCTGTGGAGGATACTAACATTTATAAAACAAATGTATTTCACAGGGCCTAGCTTCCAAAGCCCTGTAGTTTCAGGTATAACCTGACTTTTTAGAATTACATGTAGAAATATTAAGCTTTCAAAAGACAGGAAACTTTCCTCAGGCTAAAGTCTCTGTTATAGATGAAGAATTGTAACACACGAAATTGCTGGCTCAAAGAGCAGATGCCCTTGGTATAGGTTAACTTACCAATTGATATGCTGAGAAAGTTACTTGATTGTTATGTAAAAATACTAAGGAAATTGATGTAGGAAAAGACAGTGTTTTCTAAGAACAAGCTTTTGTTGGTGGATCGACTTAATCTTTTACAAATTGCATTATGGAATGTCACTTTGTTTATTTCACTGATGTTACTAGTTTCCATCGTTAAGCCTAAGCCATAACTCTGCCCATGTCCTTGTGTTCTTTGTAATGATTAAATCTACTGAATTTTCTTATGAAACTTCCTTGTCTTTACAATAAAAGGGAGAAGCTAACTTTGAATCAGGGCTGTCATACTCAGTTTTCTCCTCCTAATGGGGAAACGACTGAAGTGCAGTCCTTCCAGGCCTCTCAATGCATACATAATGCTTTGAGTAATTGTGTAATTCTTTTTTACGTCTTCATTACACAGGGAAAGTGTAACATAGACCAGGATGGCAAATACCTGGCACAGGTATTTTCATTCATTCCCTCACTACACCCTGTTCATCCTCCTATCTTCATCCATTGAAAAAACTGCTGATCAATTATACACTTTCTTCACTGAGCTGAGATAAAACCTCATACTCCTCCTCAATCTAGCATCGCAGTCAGTCCTTGTCTATTGGTCAGATTTGGGATATAAGATTAAAACCTATTTCCTATTGTTGGTCTCAAGTCTGATGAGTCAGGATGCATGAATGTCTAGAACACACCATGGTAGGGTGGGTTCTAGGAGGAAAAGAACTACCTGAATGTCATCTCCTTATCTATTGGGGCAGAACTGCAAGCCCTGTAGAGTGAGCCATATCTTGTAAACCAGATCATTTTAGCTTCACACTACTCCTGGGTTTATTTTCTCTTTGTTTCCCTTTTAGTGACATTTGGTTTGAATGGTCTGGTCACAGCTAGGCTATGGAGTACACACTGGAGTTTGTGTTTGGTGCAGAGTTAAATGGGAAGTTTGGATACCTTGAAAGCTAATACATCTAAGACTGCTAATTAGTGAATCCTTCCTCCTAGTAAGTCTAGGTCCTATAGTTCAGCTGCTTTTCCTTACTCTAAGATTCTCCCTCTGACTGACAACCTTAGTGATCCTGATTGTTATTTAATTAAAGAAGGTAGCTTTCCTTTTTGCCACCTTGCCAAGACTATTGAGATCTTATAATGCAGTAGCAAGAAACTACTTCATTCACAAAAAATACAATGCCATCACTCTTCCTTCTATCTCTCCTCTGTACCAAGCCATACATTTCCATGACAAGTCCTTCTACTTTTACATGTCACTAAAGATACATAATTAGGTAGCAAATACCAAAGTCTTCTGATGACTTAAAACCTCAATATCCCTTGGATATAGTGATGATGATTCCTCAGCATGCATTTCTGAGAAAGCCACAGGAAATTTGCCTTCTGTCTTTACCTGGAAACTTAGCTTTAAGATGTTCTCTGGAGGTTTGATTTATGAGAGGAGCAAACATGGATATTGCAAAATTTTGTTCATATTTGCAAATGGTCACCCTGGCAGGCAGGTATGTGCTCTGAAAGTCTAAGTTTTTTTTTTTTTTTTTGACATGTGAGTCAAAAGGGAATTTTTAAGCAAACTTTAGGCACCTGCTCTTGGAAATCACAGTTTGGCATGTAGTCTAGTTCAGTTGAAAGACATGGATGCATAATCACTGAAAAACAGAACATCACTCTAGTCTGTGTCTCTCTGGTCATGTACAAATCATATATTTGGCAGGTTCTTTGTAATTCCACTAATTAAGGGCATCCAATTGGTCCACCTGGCCCTGAGTCAGAATTCTATGAAATTTTTCTTCAAAGCCCAAATTTCATCCCAACCAAAACCAAGGGAGTACTAAGGCACAATATTTAAGATTTATTTTTAAATGTACAAGTTCTATGGATTGACATTTGACCTGATGGCTGACCTGGCACCTGTCTGGATTCCTCCCAAGCTCAGAATTAGGGAAACATGGATCTGCTTTTATTCAAATGAGTTGTCTTTGGGATTTTATTGGTTTCATAGCCCAGGGCATTGGGTAAGGGGTGGATCAAAAGGCAGATAAATAAAAGACAGAGAAACTTACTGTGAGTGTATAGAATTCATTATGTACATGTCTATACTATTGTTTTAATTGTTATCTCATTCATTCCACCCAACAACATGCCCTTAATATGTGCTTGGCAGACTATCAGGAAACATGGTATATATGAGTGAGTTTGAAAACATCAACACTTGTGGAGGATACTAACATCAATAAAACAAACGTATTTCACAGGGCCTAGCTTCCAAAGCCCTGTAGTTTCAGGTTTAGCCTAACTTTTAAAAATTACACATAGAAATGTTAGGCTTGCAAAAGACAAAAAAATTTCCCTGGGCTAAAGTCTCTGTTTTAGATAAAGAATTGTAACACAGCAAAATTGCTGGCTCAAGGACAGATGCCCTTGGTACAGGTTAACCAACTCATTGATATGTTAAGAAAGTTACTTGATATGTAAACATACTAAAGAAATTGCTGTAGGGAAATAAAGTGTTTGCTAAGAACAAGCTTTTGTTGGTGGATCGACTTAAACTTTTACAAATTGCATTACGGAATGTCACTTTGTTATTTTACTGATGTTACCAGCTTCTATTGTTAATCTATACTTAGCCATAACCCCACCTATGTTCCTTTTCTGTAACTTTCTGGCCTGGAGAATAAATACTGAGAAAGAACCCCAGTTCAGTGTTAATTTTCCAAGGAGGAATGCCTCTCTCTTGAGGGTTCCTGGAAAATTAACCCCTTTGGGGCTTCTCATGGCTCAGAAGAAACGGGCTTTGAGTAATCCTTTGCATCTCCATCACCCAGGGGGAGAGAGGTGACAAATGAGAGGTGGCAGTCACTGCTCTCAAGAAACTAGCCATCTAGTAGGGAAGATAAATATATACTGGATGTAACCTAAAACCAGAGTGAAGCTGTGTTATAATTTAATAGGAATTGCAAAGAAAGGTTTGAGTGAAAGCAAAGGAGAGGAGTGATCTGTTATATGTCCTCATTGAACATGAGAACAGGGACTGTCTTATTTGTGTCTGTAACTTGTGCCAGGAAAAAAGCAGGTATTTAATAAATGCTTGGTGAATTCAATCAAGAGGAAATATGAATGGTTTCCTGGAGGAAGGCAGTTTTGAAGACAAGTCTTCCTGTGGTCTTCTGAAGTTCCTACAAGCATCTTAGATCATTGTTCTCAAACTTTAGTATGCACATGAATCACCTGGAGGGCTTGTTAAAATGCAGATTTCTGGCCCCCACCTGCAAATTTATGATTCAGCAAGTTTGAGGCAAGGCCTAAGAACCTGCACTTCTAACAAGTTACCAAGTGATGTCAACGTGCTAGCTCTAGGAGGGTGATTGTAAACCACTGTCTTAGATACATATACAGTTCCCTTTCCCTCCTATTTGCATCATTTCCTAAGACATGAAGAGAATCAAATATCATAAGATGTCTGATGAGCAGAGCCTTTAAAAATGTTTGTTGAAGGCAACTGCTTCAAAGATGCTGGTGTCTGGTGATATAAGAAGATTTATAGAAAAAAACAACATTAATATCCAATTTATAAGTGATTATACTCTGGATGTTCTTATTGTTAATTGGGTGTGTGAAATTGATAACATTATTTTCCTCAGAGCAACAGTGCTCTAAATAGTATAGGTCTCCAGTTCACCCAAAAGCCCAGGTCACCTGAAATGTGAGGGGTCTTCAAAATGTTCATGGAAAATGTGCATTATGAAAAAACTATGCATGCCTTGCAAAATTTTTCTGCACCAAAGTAAACTCATACTAACTTGCTATAACATGTCTGGACAGGATCTAGGTTGAGGCACTAAGAAGGATAAGACATCAATTTGAAAAGAGCCCCTATCAGAACAACATGAATTCTGCTAAAACTGAAGCAAGAACAAACATCAAATTTATGGTGAAGGTCGGGTAGTAGAATAGTGAAATCACTTATACTTTACCAAGTTTATGGGGACAATGCCCCAATGAAATCAGCAGTTTACAAATGGATAACTCATTTTAAGAAGGGACGACATAATGTTAAAGATGAATCCTGCAGTGGCAGACCATCCACACTAATTTGTGAGGAAAAAAATTAATCGTGTTTGTGACTGTATTAGTCCATTTCTGTTGCTTATAACAAAATACCTCGAACTGGCTGATTATTATAAAGAAACTGAAATTTATTGCTTACAGTTTCTGAGGCTGGGAAGTCCAAAGTCCATCTAGTGGTAGTGACAGGGACTCAGCAGTCTCACATTGCAAGATGGTGGAAGCAGAGAGACAGACTCTCCCTTCTTTTAAAGCCCTCAGAACCATGCCCATGACCACCATTTTTAATCCATTCACTACTGCATGGTCCTATAATCCAATCACCTCTTCAAGGCTCCACCTTTCAATTATCATAATGGGATTTCCCACCCTCAACATTTACAGTGAGAATTAAGCTTTGATGAGGTTGGGGGCGGTGGAATCGGTCTACAGCAGTGCCTTAATTGAACAGGACTGGCAATTAACAGCAAAAGCAATAGCCAACACCACAGACATCTCAGTTGATTTAGTTTACACAATTCTGACTGAAAAATTAAAGTTGAGCAAACTTTCCTCTTAATGGGTGCCAAAATTGTGCCTAGATTAGCCACAGACAAGAGCAGAGCTTTCAATGGAAATTTTAAACAAGTAGGACCAATATCTTGAAGTACTTCTTTGAAGAACTGTAACAGGAGATGACACATGGCTTCACTAGTGCAATCATGAAGACAAATCACAGTCAGAGCAATGGTTACCAAGAGGTGGCAGAGGTCCAGTCAAAGCAAAAGCAGACTGGTCAAGAACAAAGGTTTTGGCAACAGTTTTTTGGGGATGTTCAAGGCATTTTGCTTGTTGACTTTCTGGAGGGCCACAGAACAATAATATCTGCTTATTAGGAGGGTGTTTTGAGAAGGTTAGCCAAAGTTTTAGCAGAAAAATGCCTGGGAAAACTTCACCAGAGTTTTGCTCATTCCTTTCATCAAACAAGGGCAATTTTGTGAGAGTTTTGATGAGAAATCATTAGTTATCCACCTTACAGTCCTCATTTGGCTTCTTCTGACATCTTTTTGTTTCTCTATCCTACAAAAACAATTTAAAGGGCACCCATATTTCTTTAGTTAATAATGTAAAAAGACTACATTGACATGGTGAAATTCCCAGGATCCTCAGTTCTTTAGGGATGGACTAAATGGCTGGTGTCATTGCTTATAAAAGTGTCTTGAACACTTTTGATGAAGCTTGTGTTGAGAAACAACATTTATATTTTTTATTTTTATCTTTTAATTCCATTTTTCTACAAACAATTTAAAGTCCTCTCATATATCTAAAGCACTCATTCTTCAATGGGTAATCACAGAAAATGACATGATAGCAATACCACTAGGTAAATCAAATACAGCCTTGAATATGTATGCTTCACTCTGTTCAACAGATGATACTTAGAAATTACACGAGTACTAAATTTTGATAAATTAAATTGTATTTTAACACATTAGGAACATCACTAATTGAAGGATGCTTAATCAAAGAATAATAGTGTAGTATAGAATGAATTGTAAAATAATGAAATGGTACATAAAGGAGCTTTTATTTTTTGTTTGTTTGTTTTTTGACCGGTAAGGGTATCACAACCCTCAGCAGGGTGTGGTCTGCCCCACGCTCAGCCAGTGAGTGCACCAGCCATCCCTATATAGGATCTGAACCCGCAGCCTCGGCACTATCAGCACCACACTCTCCGACTGAGCCACGGGGCCGGCCCCATAAAGGAGCTTTTAAAACCTTTGTTTATATGCTTTTTAAGCTGAACTTTATTTCATATATCATAGTTTCATATAGAAAAGAAAATCTCTTTTCTATAGGCATCTCAGGCCCTATTATGGCACTGATTTTGAACTCTTTTAGATGGGCTAGGCTTCAGAACACCTGCTTCTCACATAGCCCTCTTCTGAGGGGTTCTCTCCATGTAAATTGCCATAATGGTGCTTCACACCATGCTCTCCTGGCCACAGATGAAAGATAAGAAGATGGCACTGTGTCTAAGGATAGCCAAGCTGTAGGTTGGTTGGAAGCCTAAGAGGTGACTTGGTGTAAAAGTTATACTCATCATGGAGAATGGAGACTAACTGAACCAATTTGAACTTGAAACAGAAAAAAGAATGAAGCAGTGAGTTGTGGAAGTAAAAGCTGAAGGACACAGGGAGAACAGCTGAGTTGCCATAATTATAGAGCATGAAAATAAATGTTTGTGAATCCCTGTGGCTTAGGAGGTTGACCAGATGACTCAGTTTCTAGGGCTGCTCTAAATTCTGAATGATTTTCTGAGTCTTGAACTACTTAAAAAGTTCTGTCAGACCTGGCTGTTCAGCTTTTCCAGAAACCTTGGAATTGTGGCAAAATTCCCTATCTTCCCTTTTTTTTTTTTCAGGTGAATTCTTACATAATCCTCCCAAACTAGAGGTAACCCAATCTTTTTAATAAAAATAGCCTAATCAACATAAACTCTTATGGAAAGGCCCTGGGGGCAGATTTGGCACACAGCTAATGTTGCAGAGTGTCTTTACTAGCCAATCTTCATTTCATGCCTCTGGGCTCTGGCCTTCTATGTGCAGAATTGGGATAGTATTTCTCTCTTCCCTCTTCTGATCCCTCTCAACTGGTGAACAGGTAGGATAAAATTTGCATAGCTTTGAATTCATCGTAACTGAAGGCACATAAAAATGCAAAGAATTAAGGAACAGACAGAACATGAAAGAGAAAGGAAGAGTAAGAGTCAGGGAGATCAGCCCTTACCACAAAGAAAAGCCTTTGATGAGCTGCATCTATAAATAATTAGATCTGTCAATCTCTGTAAGGCTTTGGCCAAGTGGTCCAGGTCCACCAGGGATAATGATGGCTAGTGACATGCTGCCAACAAGCTCAGTTGTAACACAAGCCAGAGGAAAATGTGCTTTGGATACTCATGTATCCTGCATGTATGTGATGCCGATTTATAGGACCTCAGCACTATTCTGATACTGCCCTAAGGAAGCTGGTGTTCCTTGATTCGTCAGATGGGAACTTACTCACCATGACTTGTCTCAAGTTGGTCAAAGAAATCTTAGTATCTTAGGTTCAAAGGCAATTTATGAATCATTCCACTCTGACCCTGTAATTTTAGGGATAAGGAAACTGAGGGTGTGTGTGGGGAAATCACTTGACTAACACCACACAATTTATTCATGACAATATTGCTTTTAAGTCCTTGCTCTACTCACTCTTAGCTCAGAGGCAATAAAAACTTCATCTTACTGACTTATTCAATCATTTATTTTGTGAGGTCATTTATAATAGTTCCATTGCTATTACATATTTTGTCTCATTTGATCCTGTCAACAAACCTTTCTCAACAACCCAGGCAGATGGGCAAAGGTATTCCCACTTCACAGTTGAAGAAGCTAAAGCTCAGAGAGGTGGGCCCCTTTTTTAGAAACCCAGATGCTCTGACTTTTAATCCAGATGTTTTCCCAATGGCCAATATATTTGAAAACAATGTGCCAACTAAAATTTCCAATATGGTCTTTTCCAAATTTCCAAATGATGGTCTTTATCATAATCATTTTCCAAATTTCCAAATGATGGTCTTTATCATAATCCTCACCTCATCCCATGACATACTCCCTGGACTATAGAAAAGGTCCATCCTTAAGGACAGTTCTTCTTTGTACCTTCAGTTCTCTGCACAACACTGCAATTACAGGAATTCTCTTCAAATTAAGACAGAATCTCCATTGGGTTATAAATAGGGTGCCTTTGAATGGTGGTAACTTTCTTTGGTTTCCAACAAACTATTTTCTCCCTGGTGTCAAAGGCTTTCACTCTGAGTCTTTCTTAAATCACTGTGACCACTTTCTTCAGAGGCTTCTGTCTGATATCAACATTAACCCACTGCCACTCAAACCATTCATTCATTCATACATACATACATACATACGCTATTTCCTGGGCAACTACTATGTGCCAGATACTGTGTTAAATGCTAAAGATACAAAGATAACAAGGCATGGTACCTGTTTCCCAGGAGCTTATAATTTAGTGTGTGGGGGAAAGTGAGGTCACAGTATGGGAGACATCACCTTGGAATTGGGTACAAGATAAATACTGGAGATATAGGGAATTTCTCAAGCAATCCATAATGGGAGACTTTGGGTAATTAGCCAGGGTGCGGAGGAGTGAGTATGGAGTGGTTTAGAAGGGAAGAGGTAACACTAAAAACGTACAAGGGATGGCACTGAAGATGCACAACTCATTTCCTTGTTTACTACCCTACATGCTTCTGGGAACTGTGTTAGTCCTTTGGTTTTCCATCTATATGTTCTATAGTATCTGGGACTTGTAGCATTTCTAGGATAGTCTTGAAAAGAAAGTACAAGCTTACAGGAACCTGCTCTACTACTCCTAGAGATTAGGTGTACAAACTAGGAAAATTTGTTAGAAAAGACATTCTTCAGTGCCTGGAATATCCATCAAAGTCACATGTGTTCATGGAGTATCCATTTTTGGGGTAGGGAAGGAGAATAGGTTTCTGTCCCCAAGGAGGGAGATGGCATTGTCCTATGACTACTGGCCAGTTGAGCATTAGAGAGTGGTTTATATCTAAGAGTTTGTGTGTAACCCAGGGTTTAAGGATCATCTACATTCAGAGGGATGTTAGCCTGGGGACACTGCAGAAGGTGTCATGGGAAGCAATATGATATGAGCTTTGAAGAACAAGTGGTGTGGCAGGTGAAGGGGCACAAAATGTTGCAGATAAAGTTGTGAAGTGGTTGCACATGCAATGGGAGAAAAATGACCTGGCCAAGAAGGAAGTGCTTGGAAGACAGCAATTGTTGGGGGAGGGGGTACTATTTATTGTAGGTAAAATGGGGAGACAGATTAAGGATGCTCAGGCAGAAGACCTTTGGAAAAAACATTTTAAGAGGACTAGAAAAATGCTAAGTCCCTAAAATGCTGTACATAATCCTCCATCATGTATCCCACCATCAATGACCTGACAGCCTCACCTACCACCCTTCCCCACTGTCATTGTGCTTCATATCCGGTAGCCTCCTTACCCTCCCTCAAATTTGTCTGGAATGTGCTTGCCTCAGGGACTTTGTACTTTGCCCTGCCCCAAATATTTTTCTCACATATTTTGGCATGGCTTGCTCCCTTCTCTCCTTCTGCTTTGTGCTGATATGTCACCTTCCTATGGGGACCATCCAATTGGCAATTGCTCTCTGCTCCCTTTCTTTCTCTTGTCTGCTTTATTTTTCTCCATAAAATTCATCATCATCGGACACGCCATATATTCTGCTTAATTATTTGTTTTTTTGTCCATCCCCCTTACTAGAATTCAAGGACCATGAGGGGAGGGATTTTTTTTTTTGTCTGTTTTGTTGGCTGCTACATCTTCAGTATTTAGAAAAATGCTTGGCCTTAATTAGTGCCAAATAAAAATTTGTCGATGACAGGAAGAAGGGAAGGAAAGAGGAAAGAAAGAAAGAAAGAAAAAGGAAAAAGGCAACGCTTACTTTTACATGGTAAGAGATTGACGAGGGAAATCCATGGAACACTTCATGGAGCCATTGATTTCCACCTGCCCTCTGTGTAAGACCCCTCACTGCAGAGGCGCTCAGTCAGCTGAGCTGCACTCCCCTCATTTCTCTTACCCATTTGTGGTAGAGACTAACATGCTAATGACTGGCAAAAAGTCTACAAGGGTAAAAATGATGCTGGGAGCCAAGAGGAAGAGAAATGGAGAGAAGGAGGGGAGCAAAGGGAAAGGTTATGAGGTATTATGGGAAGAGAATTGGACATAATTTCTGTTTTTATATTGCAGCTCTGCCACTCACCAGCTGTGTGACTTTAAATAAACCAGTCCTTTTCTGTGCCTTTCAGTATCCTCACCTATAAAGTGAGGTCATGTGTGGCCTGTATCAGGTAAGGCTTTTATGGAGCACTCACACTGCTACATTCCCTTTATAACCTCGATAGTACATATCGACCATCCTTCATGGAGTTCTTACTCATTGAACTTGGACATGACCTCAGAATACTGCTCAACATGTCAGTCCAGGGATCCCACTGTTAATGGCGCATAACTCTCACAATTGGTATGATACCACTGCCAGCCTTGGTACAGGTTATCTGTCTCTCAGGAGACTTCCAGTTTATTGAGTCTATTATACTTCAAAGTTTGAAAGAAAGGGTATGGAGAATAAGTAGTAAATGATATGCATCGGTGTGGGAGAAGAGAAACAGAGGAAAAAGAGAATTAAAATGAGGCAAGTTGGGATGGAGGATTCCTAAGCATTCTATACACAGGCCAGCAGTATTCTAAGCTACTAAAACTTGGTTATGTTGTGAGGTTGCTTTCATGAGAGGGCTGATAGATAGGAGAGGGCTATAGTGCAATGAATTTCAAACTACAGTGAATCTGAATCACCTGTGTCTTAAAACGCAGATTTCTGGGCCTCATTCCCTGAACTGCTGATTCAGTATGTCTGGGGTGTGGCCCAAGAATATGCATTTCTTACAAGTGCTCAGGTGATGCTGCTGGTCTGGGGACCACACTTCGACATTTTGCTATAGTGTCTCTATAGGGATATAGAGAGACAAGGATCACAATGGTTTAGGTGAGAATTGGCTCCAACCATCTCTGGTAGAGACCTTGGTCATCGTTTTGAGACCATCTGCCATCACCTTAAGGAGAAAAAGATGGTTGAGACAAGTAGTAAAGAAAGGAGAATAAAATAAAGCATGAGTCACAATACACTCCCAAGATTCTTTGGAGAGACTAAGAAATACAACTGCTCATATTGAGCCTAAAACTGCCAAAAAGAAAATGGAGGTAGTCTTTACATTGTATATCGTATCATAATTGCATGCAGAATGTGGCATGTGGCATGTGACATGTATTCCTGGGGTGGCCCTAGAGTAGGGAGACATGAGACCTTGAAAGTGGTGATGGGAACTCTCTGGCCAGCAAGGGTCCCTGTCCAAGATGCATTTGTAATCTCAACCTGCTGGGTAGTAAAATTGTCATGCTTTTTTTCCTTGCAGAATAAAAATCAATCACTTCCTGGAGGCACTTTCCAGAACAATGGTTGACACAACTGTGGGGAAAGATTAGCATTCTTTGTGCAGCTGGATGCTCTGAAGAAAATGTAAACTTTGTGGACAATTTCCTGTGAATGAGAAGAAGCTGTGTGGCAGCGAGAGCTCTGAAAGCCCATGCAACTACGATGAAGTTGATGACCGGGTGAACAAGGAAGGTTCTGGCAGAGGGATTAACCAAGTGTTGCAGGTGATCATTCTATGACATTTGCAGGGTCAGTCAACATCCTACAAGTGTGAAAACCACAATATGGCAGGTACTGTGGGGGGAGAGGCATGAAGGGAAGGGAGAGAAGCTAATTCATAATTATGGAACTGCATTCTCTGTGTCGAATGAAATGCACACATGATCCTATTCAAGTCTCCAAACAACCTTCGAACTCTTTAGAGAGCTAAGTAACTTGTCCAAGTTCACCAGCTTCAAACATTTTCAAACAAAGGTGTACCTGGTTTCTAAGCTCATATTTTTTTTTAATCATGCCAGCCTTCCCCATCCTTGTCTGGTAATAAAAATTGCATCACTTGGGGGCATTTTTTTATACATGCAAATTCCAAGGCCCCTGCCGAGACTTAGAATCCGAATTTCTAAGTGAGGTGCCTGGGAATCTGAATACATACATCCTAGGTGGTACTTAGAATCAAGTCATTTTGTAGAAACTCTGTAATGAAACACTGCCTTGACGTGTGGCATGAAGTTGGAAAGTGGGGAAGAATAGAAAGAAATTAAGGAGGTAGAATTGACAGGACTTGACTGGGATTACAGGAGAAGCAGTCTTCAATCTCTGTCCAGAGTTCTGTGGGTTGTAAACCCTTGCCTTACAACAAAATCCTCCTCTAATTAGGGCAAAAGCAGTGAGTGGCTATGCCACCATGCTCCCTTGGGTGTGAGCATGCCAGGGGAGCTTCAGCTAGGACACAGCAGCATGCAGGTGCACTGCTCTAGTTGCATAACGTGTTGGAGATGATTTTTCTAATACTCATAGGCAAAAAGAAATGTGAAACAGTTTTGGGGAGAGCAGCCACTACCATGTTGCTGTTTTCAAAACACAAAATTGTCTGTAATTGTATGGCTAATTTAAAAAAATAATGGTGATGATGTATTGCAAGAAAATGATATAAGGAGAGAGTTTATTGGAATAAGAAATTTTATTAAAGTTTTCAAAGGTTTTAAATTGACAAATATAGCTAAGTTAAATCCTTTTTCTTTTGGCACAATGGGCCACTTTTCTTGAGTTCTTTGAGTCCTCAGTTACCCACCACATCCAGGCTACATAAATGCTAATTTTTTGACCTTTAGTGAAGACACCATCTATGGTAGGCAGAATAATGGTTCCTCTAATATGCCCACATCCCAATCCCTGGAACCTATGAATATGTAACTTTACATGACAAAAGGGACTCTGCAGATGTGATTAAATATCTTGAGATAGTAAGATTATTCTGGATTATCCAGGTGGGCCCAATATAATCACAAGAGTCCTTATAAGAGGGAGGCAGGTGGGTCAGAATCAGAGAAAAAGATGTAATGATGGAAGTTGAGTCAGAGTGACATCATTGCTGGAAGGAAGTCACAAGCTGTGGAGTGTACTATAAAGCAAATATATTTCACAGGGCCTACCTTCTGTTACTTTCAGGTTTAGTCTAACTTCTTAAAAGTACATATAAAATGTTGACCTTGCAAAAAACAGGAAATTTTCCCCAGGCTATAGTCTCTGCTTTGTAAGATAAAGAACTGTAACACAGCAAGGTTGCTGGTTCAAAGACAGACAAGTTACTGATTGATATGTAAAGATACTGGGAAGCTGTGTAGGAGAAGGAATGTTTGCTAAGATCACGCTTTTGTTGGTGGATCACTTAAATTGCCTTATGGAATGTCACTTTGCTTGTTTTACTGAATGTTACCAGCCTATATTGTTAAACTATAACCCCACCTATGTTCTCTTCCTGTAACTTCCTGGTCTGGAGAACAAATGTGAGAAGAGAATCCCAATTCGTGGTTAATTTCCCAAATGAAAGGAATGCATCTCTCTTGAGGGTCCCAGGAGATTAACCACTTCGGGGCTTCTCAGTGCTCAGAAGAGATGGGCTTTGAGTAATCCTCTGCAGCTCCGTCACCCAGGGGAAAAGGGGTGACAAATCCGTGGGAGGCAAAGCAACAACAAGCTAAGTAATGAAGGCAACTTCTAACAGCTGGAAAAGGCAAGGAAATTGATTCTCCCCTACAGTCTCCAGAAGAGGAATGCAGTTCTGTTGATAATTATGTTAGCTTAGAGAGACTCATTTTGAACTTCTGACCTTTAAAAATGTGAGTTAATAAATTTGTGTTGTTTTAAGTCACCATCTTAGTGAGAATTCATTACAGCAGCAATAGAAAACTAATACACCATCATCCAGTGGCTTTCATCTGTTGTTTCCATGTTGAATAGGAAGGCTCTTGTGGCCAAGTTTAAAGTCAGTGGTGTTGACCCTGACTTAGAACCATCACTAGGCAGATAAGCCCTAATTCCTTCCCTTGACTGTGAGACCCATGGAGTTTCTGTTTCTTAAAATTGCCAATGACATTCTCCATCTCGGTGCCTTTCCTATGGTCATTTGCTCTTACTTCTCTTGACGTTACCACTTCAGGTGTCCTCTAGGACATTATCCCTCAGAAATGGCTGCTTTCTATGAACTCTAAGAGTGTACTAAATATAGGACTATAGAGAGCAGAAAAGAGAGATCAGTTACAGGCTGGAGTGGTGGGGGAGGCTTTGTGGAAAACACCACTTAAGCCTTGTCTTGACTTATAATCCCAATGTCATGGATTCAAATCCCCATACTGGCTAACCACCAAAAAAATGAAAATAAAATAAAGTTTAAAAAAAAAGAAAAAGAAAAAAAAAGAAATTCTAGCTTTCATTGCCAGCTTTAGAGAATCTTCCCTGTTGACTCTTTCAGTTTGTAAATCTTATTCTGGAGAAATTAGAATAAATGTTTCAATGCCATTAAATGGCATATATCAGGGTGTCACTCTTCACTGTGTCTTTCCCTTATGATAGTCAACTGACTTTTTAAGCCAAGGCCTATGTCTCATGACTCTCTGTACCTTAGAGAAAGCTTCTAATTGGTAGGCATTGGCCCTAAGTCTGATTGTAGTCTGTGTCTGGTTTCAACACTCTCCTTTAACCCCACTTCTTTACTCCCAATTTTGGTTTTAGAAAATGCAGTTAATCCCCTGCTATGAAGGTGATTTTACTTGCTATATTACACTGGAAAGAGTGGCAGCTATACTAGGAAGAGTGGCAGCTTGAGTTTGCTCAATTTGTCAATAAATTTGAATATTGATCATGCACACATAACCTTAAGATTATTATACTATGAAACATACCATGGATCTTGTCCTAAAGTGTGCCTCATTTTAAAGGGTTGATGGCCACCTCCCGGACCTATAGAAATGAGCAGATGTGAG
The DNA here is from genome assembly GCF_000696425.1 of Galeopterus variegatus. Taxonomy (NCBI): domain Eukaryota; kingdom Metazoa; phylum Chordata; class Mammalia; order Dermoptera; family Cynocephalidae; genus Galeopterus; species Galeopterus variegatus. Next base: position 312,262 of record NW_007727635.1, read on the forward strand.
CCTACAGCCAATCGCTGAGAGATATACCAAAGAAGAGCATGAGATCAGTGTGAAACAGTCTAGGAGCTAGAAATGCATCCTGGATAACTTGTTTGATATATGGGTGCCTAATTCTAGGAAAATACACATAATACTTGCCCACAGGAAAAGGAGTATGTTGGCTTGTATGTACAAACACAGCAGGGAACAGTCCTATAACATAAGGAAGGTGGACATAATTGGCAGGAGATGGTGAGCACCTGACAGGGCAGGTCAGAAATGTACTCTGCACTGTGACAAGGGGGAGATAGTCTGCAAGGCCCCTTCTGAAATCAAAGAGGCCTGCCTCCATGGCGGTTTGGCTCTGTCCACGGTGCTAAAGGTGCCGGTGCTAGAACACAGAATCTCATCATAGCTCAAGTTGGGCTGCGTCACTAGCTTGGCCTGTTGCTTGGTGGCCACACCAATAGCTGTCTGAAAGAGGCAGAAATATGCTCCAAATTCCACATGCTATAGTTCATAGAGGATAGTACGTACAAGGATGGAAGAGTGGCCAGGTATTTAATGGGAGACTACAAAGAGTTATATGATAATTCTGTCTGCAATGTCTATAGAGTCCCCATTTCTACCCTTTTTCTACACGATCAACTTTATTTTTATAGAAATTTTTATGTCACTAAACTCTACTACAGTGACATACTTAAACTAAAAATATAAAGCTGAACTTTTATTTTTATGCAACAAGACAGATGGAGTGTGCTGATATGAAATCTATCATTGGGTGACGGTTTTTGTTCAGGTTATAAATAGCTGTGATGGCTCCTGTGAATAAGCAATTTTTACAAATTCTGCCTCCCTTCTGACCCCCCTCCCTCCCTAAAAAAACCTGTATGTGCAATTCTGGGCCATTGAGGTCTCCTCCTGCTGGGCTCAGGGCTGTCAGCAGCCACAGGAGAGTTTTCACTTCCTTACTCCTGGAACGTACTTGTAGTCCTCTCTTGAAATTTATTTATGCCTTAACAAAAAGCTAACACAAGCTGCTAAGTCATGGCACTTGCTACTCATATCATGGAGTGGATCAGTGTGCTCTGTGGACCAGCAACACTGTGGTCACAAGTGTGTTAGAAACACAGACTCTCAGGCCCCACCCCAGACCTACTGAAGCAAAATCTGCATTTAAACAAGATTTCCACGTGATTTGAATACACATTAAAGATTGAGAAGCACTGGTTTAGGCTATCAGAAAGACCTGTTTCCAGTGTCCTAAATCTGTTTGCTGGGCCTATTCATTCATTTAATAGGGTAACAGGCATCTACTCTCTATTAAGCCTTGTCCTAGGTTTGATGGGTAAAAGGTAAAAAAGGTGCAGTTCCTTTTCTTTTGATTTTCCATGGCATTTGCTCATCACTTTGCCCTGCCCTTCAGCTCTGAAAAGCCTGCTCCTTTTTAACCACCCTCCTTAATTTGGGGTGCCTGGCCTTGCTTTACTGTCTGCTACATGTGTTTTTCCAATTTTTGTCTGTCAGTTTGGATGTTGTTCCCTTTGGTTCTGCTGGGAATCCATCCGGATTTTCTGAGTTTGACTTGAGACATCTTTCTGATCATTGCTGCTTGTCTCTTGCATCCAGTTTTCTGAGGCTGCTCAGGCCTTGGCTTTCCTCCTTGTGACCATGTCCCATTGTTACAGCTGCCCTTAGATCATAGTGTTCTCAACTATGGGAAACATATCATCCTAGCTGCTGCTGAGATCTGGGTCCAGGTTTCTAGCAACTGTGGCTGCCCTTAGAGATTGCCAGGGTCATACTTTGGGAAGAACTAACGGGCCCTTGAACAGAATAACAAAAGGCCTTATTTTCTCACCACACAAAGTAGACCCCTTCCTTCAGAGGCTCCTTTGGTTTCTTCCTGAATTTAACTCTTTCTTTTTAATAGCAGAGCAATGGATCACAATTGGTAAACAAACAGCTACATTTTCTTAAAAGCCTGTTAACTTTCCATTCTTCTTTATCACTGAAGGAATTTATTATACATTCAATTTCAACCTCAAATCCAAGTAGATTCAACTAAGTTGAGAGACCTGAATGAGAACCTACAGATCTTAAAATGGAATAATTTTTTTTTACAAAGCAAACATCACTGTGCTCTCTGCTTTTTCCAATGGAATAATCTTTCCCCTTAGACTAGCTCTATTTAAAACATGCTCTTTCTCTCTACATTTATATAGCACTTTACTGGGTTACTATCATCTCAATTGATGCTGCAGAAACTCTGTGAGGTCTCATAGGGTTGTATCATTGTTGCCTGGACCACAGAGTGACAATTCTTGTGTCAGAAGCTCATAAATATATTCTTGAAACTGTGTTTGGCTTCTGGTCCTCAGCCTATACAAACACGGCTCTGGTCCAGTTCAAAAAGCCAGGCCATGGTAGATGCTTTTCTATCCACCTATAGTTTGCCATCTCTTTCTTGCCAGAACCCTGAATGATACACCAATTATTAAGCCTTTCTAAACCTTGCCAGGGTCTCATACATACTCCATCTTTAATTTCTCCCTTTTCTCATTCAAAAAAATGTTAACAGTGCAACTGAGTCTCCCTGAATGTCTAGGGGATCATTGAACTATTATTTTAAGAAACACCCAAGCTCTGTGACCTGATCTAAGCTTTCCTCTCTTCTTTCTCTTTCTACAAACATTTATTAAGCCTCTACTATGTATCAGAAATTATATTACCAAGTTTAATCAGCTCTAAGTTATTACTGATTGAAGAACACACCATTATTTCAGGTTTCACTATGAAAGTGAAAACATCCAAGACAAGCAGTTTAATGGGAAAGTTATGAATAATTCTGGGACTCCATAAAGTTACCCTATGAAGTTAACAGTAAATGAGAAAAAAAAATCTCACTGTTCAGGAAGGGATATAAGGAAAATGGACATAACTTAACTTAGCATTGTTTGGAGGGAGAAAAAGAAAAATCCCTTCTGATAATTTGATCCAAAGCTGGTACACCAGACTGTGGTCTGAAGTCATCCTACCAGAGCAGTGAAAAAGACTCAGAGATTTAATTAAAGGAGTCTCAACCTGGCCATTCCTCCTCCATTGAGTGGAAGAAACAAGTGTAAACCCTTTTAGAAAAAATTCAACTTGTACCTGTGATGTCTAATACGGTAGCCACTAGGCACATGTTATTTAAATTTAAAACAATGAAAATTAAATAAAATTAAAATTTTACTTCTTTAGTTGCACCAGCCACATTTCAAGTACTCAAGAGCCATATGTGGCTAGTGGTGAACATATTGGATAGAACAGATATAAAACATTTCCATCATCACAAAGTGTTATTTTGGACAGTGTTGACCAACAGCAAAAGCAATAACAAACAGCTATATTTTCTAGAAAACAGGCCATTGGTTGTAAGATGTGGCACGATTTCCACAACATAAGAATGTGAGCAAAACGTGTGTCTTAGATTCAATGAAATGTAGTAGATGAGGAAGTAGGAAGATGAAAACCTCTTTGAGGATAGGCAGACGGGAGAATCAGGCTGCCTGAGCATCACTTGGGACAGAGTCAGGGCATCCAGAATTCCTAAATCACAGAAAATATCCTTTAGCCTCCTGTGCTTCTAGGGAAGTCAGCAGCCACCTGGACTGAGAGCTCACTGTGTATGACTCACTGGGGAATTAGCACAAAATCTCATTACTCGGATGACCTTCCAGGACCCCTAGTTCTGTGGAAATTAGAATTGAATGCAGAATAATGACACACTTTTGGATAACTTTTTTTCCACAATATGGCTACCCTTGACCTTCTGAAATTAAATTCATTTTTTATAAAGTTACTGTGCAATCATTAGAGTAATATAATAATTTCCTGAATCCCAAGAGAAGAAAGAACCAGTGGGGGTTTCCAGAGTAAAAGATTTTAAAGAGCAATTTTCCACCTTTGTAGCTTTCCCCTTACCCCCATCCATTGACATATATCTCTGAGGATTTTTGGTTTTGATTGAGAGTTTGGTATATAGTAGTTTTATGTGGGGAAGGTATGTGGAACTTGGGTAGGCCTAGAAAATGGGGCTACTATTTTGAGTTTGCCCAGTTCCAAAACTGTAGAAAAACTTAATACACAATTCAATTTAACAATGGAATGTTAAAATGTTAAATGGAACTTCGTGATAAATTGCTTTGTGACTCTGTATATTTTTAATTGCTACCTGTTTCTCTTCCGGTCCAGTGTATTAGCTTATACAAAAAAACCTAAAATTAACACTTTTCTTTCTCTTTGGTTCATAATAAGGGAAAATTGAAATACGGTCTCCATCATAAAGTGTGTTTTAATGAAAGAATTGCTTCATATAATACTAAATAGTCCCTAGAATATAATAAAACATTTAAGCAGTAGGTTTTCCTGTATGGGAGAGGTGAAAGGGGATGCAGGGGGAGAGGTTTGAAATGAATGAAAGAATTGTGGAAGGAGACCTTAAATTTATTGAGCTCCCATATGTGCAATTCTGTGCTATGTGGTTCATATACTTTATTCATATTGTCTCATACAACTCCATGAAGCCTATTATCTTCATCTTATGAGCGAGGAAACTGAAACTCAGTGAAGCTAAGTACCTTGCCCAGGGTCAGTCGGTAAGTAACAGGGGCAGACTTTTTCTAACACTACTCGGCTGAAATTACTCTTGTTAATGTGGGGGTCTTGCCAATGACCCCATAATAATAAGTCCAATAGACAATTTTCAGTTCTCCTCTCTATTGACATAGCTAATCACCTTCTCCTCCTTAGCAGACTCTCTATACTTGACTTTCAGGACATAATGCTATCCTCATTTTCTGCCAATATTACTAGACACCCACCCCCACGCTGCCCCAGTTCCTTTGATGGTTCCTCCTCATCTCCTTAAACTCCTAGTAAGGAGCACCCAAAAGCTGAGTCCTTGAGCACTCAGGACTTTTATTCTCCAGTTATGCTCATGCCCTAGGTCAGGTTTTCTCCATCTCAGTACTGTTGACATTTTTGGCAAGATAATTCTTTGTGTGAGGGGCTATCCTTTGCATTTTAAGATGTTTAGCAGTATCCCTGGCCTCTACCAACCAGATGTCTGTAGCATCCGCCCCAGTTGTCTCAGTTAAGAACCATTGCCCTAGATGGTCTCAACTAGCCTTATGGCTTTTAAAACACCAGTAAGGCAGTAATTATGCAGTTTATATCTTTTGTACAGACTCTTCCCCTGAACTGCTGCCTGATTTATCTCCCCAATTGGGGTGTCTAACATTTGGGTCTCTATTTGGGTCTTCTACCCCACACTTGCTCTAGTCGTAGTCCTCCCCATCTCAGTTAATGTATCCCCACCTTCCAGCTGCTCAGGCTAGGACTTCTCTCTACCAGATTCCACATACAATCCTTCAGGAAATCCTGTTGGTTTTACTTAAAAAATATATCAAGAACTCAATTCCATCTTACCACTTCCACCGCTAGCTCCTTGGACCATTCTACCATCATCCCTTGCCTAAATTATGACAGTAGCCTCCTGTCTGATCCCTTTGCTCCCACCCCTCCCCCTCTGTAATTTCATTCACCTCCCCACACCGCCCATACCCCACCACACTATAGACACCCATTGTAATGTAGAAGTACCCATTTTTTAAAAACACACATAGGCAAGCTTTGTGAAAATTGACCTCTGGTCAGGGCTAGGCTAATAAAGCAAACTCAAAATAGTCAAAGAATCAGTATAATGCAGACCATGTTCTGTGACTACTACTATTAAGTTAAAAATTGGTTTTAAAAAACAACTAAATCTCTATATATACCTAAACTTTTTTAAAAAGTCCACTAATCTGAATAATTGACAAATTACAAAAGAAATAATGATGAATGAAATAATAATGGAAACTGAAAATTACTTGGAAGTGAATGACAATAAAGATACTAAATATCAGAATTTGTGTGATGTGGTTAAAGTGATCCTTCAATGAAAATTGAAAGCCTTAAATGTTTATATTAGTGATAAAGGCTAAAAATTGATAAGCCAAATGCTCAACTTAAAAGTTTTTTTTTTAAAGAGTAGAATAAATTCAAAGAAAGTAGAAGGAAGGAAAAAAATAACAGATAATTTTGGTTCACTCCTCTTTCCCCTTCTCTGTCTAGAACCTTTGTGTTATAACATTATTTTTAAAGGCTGCAGAAGATTTTATCATTTAGATTGTTCCACTGTTGCTGTTACTATTTACCCATGTTGACCATTTCATTTATAAATATGAAAATCCATAATTATTTCTATAGAGTAAATTTTTAAAAATAGAATTGTGAGGCTAAAAAGTTTGCACATGCCTAAGGCCTCTGATATATTTCAGGAGTGGAATGGTTAGCCATACTGACCCCAATTAACGCTGAGATTGTAGCCCAATCCTTGGTACATCTAATAAAAACCATTCCTCCTATTCTTGATCATGCTCTTTACGTGCTGAAACAATGTATCCTCCCTAACAATATGCAAATTTATCTCTCAGATATTGGAAACACATTTAATAGTCTCATGAACTTTGCATAGTCTGAGTATCCATTTGCTGACTTAATAAGTTTAGAACATAAGAATGCCAAGATAGGCAAAAAAAAAAGCCAAAGCTTTATCCATAGAAAATTTAGATGAGAAAGACTGCTTCACTTTGGATCATTTCCCCCAGGTATAGCCGTCAGAATCAACGAAGAAAGGAAGTAATCAAGCTCACTTATTATGACAACCCAACTTTGCAGAACTTTAACCAGCAAAACAATTCTAGGGACAATTAAACTTGGGTCTCTAGTCAAGGGGCCAGTAATACTCAATAATTTCATAGTCCTTATTTGCTTGCCTACATTCTTAAGGTGAATAATTTAGACTGAGTAAATATGATTACTTCCAGGTTAAACCTACTCAGATCTTCAATTTTGTTGTTCTGGAGCCTGAAAATACCTTATACCCGGAAGGCAGATTACAGGATAAGGAGGTAAAGTTGAACCAATGTTCTTTCTGAATTCATGTGAGAATCCATTTCAGGTTAAAGTATTCCTAGCTATGTTTTAAGAGAGAATATTCCCTGGTTTTATATCATTACTTTATAAGCTGAAATTCTAAGTGGAAAATGAAGGGAGTCAGTATCCTTTCTCTTGGTCTAGGAAATTATCAGACACTTAAAATTTCTGAAAAAATCAATTGACAACACATCAACTGGTAGTCAGATGCAGTCACAAATGAGTTTTCAAAGTTCAAATTCTCCTGTTTTTCTTTTTTTGTGTGTGTGTGTGTCTTTTTTCGTGACCGGCAACAGATCGCAACCCTCAGTGTCGTGCTTGTACCAGACCGGGACTGGCAACAGGATCGCAACCCTCGGTGTTGCCCCCGCACCTTGCTCAGCCAGTGAGCGGCCGTTCTGTATGTGGGATCCGAACCCTCGGCGGGAGCGCCGCCGCGCTTCCCAAGCAGTGCACTGTAGCAGTGTGCCACCGGGCCGGCCCCAAATTCTCCTGTTGATATCTTACCCTTTTAAAAAACTTGATTATGGGGCCAGCCCGGTGGCGCACTCGGTAGAGTGCGGCGCTTGGGAGCGCGGCGGTGCTCCTGCCGAGGGTTTGGATCCCACATAGAGACCGGTCCGCTCACTGGTTGAGCGCGGTGCGGGCGCGACACTGAGGGTTGCGATCCCGTTACCGGTCACGAAAAAAAGACAAAAAGGAAAAAAAAAAAACTTGATTATGACAGCTTGATAATGGGAGACTTATTTTTCAGTCATAAGGATTAAAAGTGAGTATCTATACACAATGCAATACTAGTCAGCTATTAAAAAAATGAAATACTATCATTTGCAACAACATGGGCAGAACTAGAAACCATCACATTAAGTGAAGTAAGTCAGGCACAGAAAGACAAATACTGCATGATATCACTCATATGTGGAATCTAAAAATATATATAAGTGGTTCTCATAGAAGCAGAGAGTAGAATAATGGTTTCCAGAGGTGGTGGGTAGGGAGGAGGAGGAAAAATAGTGGACTAATGGGTACAAAACTGTGCTAAGCGAATTATTGGCAGTATATGCATGTATTGAAACAACACACTGTACCCCACAAATATGTATAAATAAATGTTAAAATATTAATAAAATATGAATTTTAATTTTTGTAACACTTTTGTATGACTTCTGTTGAAAAACTATCATCTGTACATTCCATGATTTCTCTTAAATTGGGATCAAGTAACCTCTTCCCATTTAAAATAGATTATCAAAGAATCAGTGCTGTAAAAAAATCTCAGAAAGCCTGCTGGTCTTACAATGACTTAGCACCCATCATGAATGAAAGGCTTCTAACCTGATTATCAACTTGTAAGTTTTCTAAATTCTCTCCAAAAGTGTACAATCATCTTTCTGTGTAATCAATTACTGTGCAGAATATCTGTATCTAGACTGTGCAGTCCAATTGGGTAGCCACATGTTGCTATTTTAATGTAAATTCATTAAAATTAAAAACTCAGTCTCTCTGTTGCCACTAGCCACATTTTATTAGCAACACATGTCCAGTGGCTACCCTATCGGACAGTACCAATATTGAAAATTATATTGAATGCAGAATAGAACAACAACACAGAAACTTCTATTGGATAGTGTTATCTGAGACACATCACTCTAATATCCTGTATAAAGAGTAAATAGGGTTTAGGCTGGGTAGCAAACTCAAATATCTTCAGAGGCTGGGAAGATAACATATGTGCAAAGCAGCATTATGTAAGACTAGAGAGAGTTTTGATGTCTCTGCTGAATTGGACAATACAGACCATATGTTCCATCCAAATAAATTCCTGCTTGCATCTGGCAGTGTCTCCCCTGAGTCCTGCTTTTTTAAAAGCCAGCTCCATGATCTTGCAGGACCCTGAGAAAACTTCTGCTAATTTAAGTAAAACCTTGGACCTTAAAAAATATTAGCTTACTTTGTCTTCCAGGTAAAACAACAGACAGAAATTCAAATCTACCACCTGTGAAATCCAAACACAATTTTATGCATGAGTGGCCATTTAATGGCCTTATGTAATCAAGGTACATAATTTTGACATAGTCTGTACCATAGGTTCTCAAATTTTAGTATGCATCAGAATCACTTAAAGGGTTTGAATTTCTGCTTTGGTAGATCTCATGAGGAGCTCGTGATTTTATATTTATAACAAGTTCCCAGGTGATGTTGATACTGCTGGTTAGGGAATCACACTTTGAGAAATATAGTTTATGTACTTGCTAATAGTTCTCTTCAGCTTAAGCCATTTTCCATGTCCAGTTTTTAGATGTGAATCACTTTTTTTTGACCGGTAAGGGGATCATAAGCCTTGGCTTGATGTCGTCTGCACCACGCTCAGCCAGTGAGCACACCGGCCTTCCCTATATAGGATCCGAACCTGCAGCCTTGGCACTATCAGCACTGCACTCTCCTGAGTGAGCCATGGGGCTGGCCCAGATGTGAATCACTTTTAAGCTTATGAGAGAAGAGGCCATCCATGCAGAAAGTGAAAAGATCCCAGAATTAGGAGTTAGGAAGACTTTGTCTTTTGTTTCAGCCTTTGACTGACTGTGACCTCAAGCAAGACAGTACCATCCTCTGTGCCCTGGTAGAATGGAAAAGGTCTAAGATGTTATGGACTCTAGATAAATTAGCAGGCACATTAGACAGGTGTAATCAAGAAAGGTGAAGGAAAGTTGGACACAATCTAAAGTCCAAATGGCTTTCCAGTAATGAGCAGAAGCAAAGAAATAGCAAGCAATTATTCAGCTTTAGATAATAAAATATTGAGCTTTAGCTCAACAAAAAAGTTTTCAGATAAGGAAGAAGAGACCAAGAGTTATGCCACACTAACAAAAAGCCTCTGATGAACTGAGACTGGGAATCAATTGCCAAGAGATGTAGGAGGTACCAAACATCAGTGTCTAGGGGGAGAAATGGGAAAGCCAGAAGACTAGAATCATCCTGGGGAGAAGTTCTCCAAACTGAAAGGACAAAGGATGTCTTAAATTTTATTTCTGTTATTGCCACTATCTATCTGCAATGTCCAAACTAACACTGTACCTACCTTGAGATGAGACTATAAGAGCTGGAATTAAGACCTCTTGGTTACTAATTACAGATAACATCTCTACAACTTTTAGGTTTAGCCAATTTTTACCCGTGGAAACCCTGACACTTTTTATAGGAGTGACTGGTGCTTCAGAGAACACATGTATGTTTCATTCATTAGGTGTTTCGCCAATAAACATCTCAATGAATCATCTATCATAATGTCTAATATAAGTAACTTGGCCAATAAACATCTCAATGAATCATCTATCATAATGTCTAATATAAGTAACTTGGCTCATGCTTCTTGACCTTTTATTATATGCTGAGTGTGTTGCTTGCATTTTCTCCTTTAATCTTTACAACAACTACATGAGGCAGGTATTGTTTTATGCCCATTTTATTAATGATGGAGATCCAGAGAAGTAAAGTATCTTACCTAGAGTCAGGACACCAAAAGATGGAAAGAAATTCCATGATCTTGGATTGGAAGAATCACGACAGTGAAAATGTCCATAATACCCAAAGTGATCAATGTGATTCCCACCAAAATACCAGTGACTTTCTTAAAAGAAATAGAAAAAATAATCATAACATTCATATGTAACAGCAAAAGACCCCAAATTACCAAAGCAATCTTGAGCAAAAAAAATAAAGCTGGAGGCATTACGCTTCCTGACTTCAAATTATATTACAAAGCTATAGTAACCCAAACAACATAGTACTGGCATAAAAATAGACACTTGGACCAATGGAACATAATAGAACCTAGAAATCAACTCATATATTGACAGCCAACTGATCTTTGACAAGGGCAACAAGAACATACCATGGGGAAAGGAGAGTCTCTTTAATAAATTGTGCTGGGGACACTGGATATCCATATGTAGAAGAATGAAACTAGATCTGTATCTCTCACCATATACCAAAATCACTTCAAAATGGATTAAAGACTTAAATATAAGACCTAAAACTTTAAAACTCCTTAAAGAAAACATATGGGAAACACTCCTGGATGTAGGGCTGGGCAAAGACTTTATGAATAAGTCCCCAAAACATATGCAACAAAAGAAAAAATAAACAAATGGGATTATATCAAACTAAAAAGCTTCTGCACAGCAAAGAAAACAATCAACAGAATGAAAAGACAGTCTACAGAATGAGAGAGAATACTTGCAAACTATAAATCCAACAGGGGATTAATATCCAGAATATACAAGAAACTCAAACAACTTTACAGTAAAAAACCAAATAATCCAATTAAAAATGGGCAAAGGAGCTGAATAGACATCTCTTACAGAAGGACATACAAGTGGCAAACAGGTATATGAAAAAATGTTCAATGTTACTAATCATCAGGAAAATGCAAATCAAAATCACTATGAAATATCACCTCACCCCAGTTCGACTGTTTATTATCAAAGAGACAGAGAATAACAAATGCTGGCAAGGATGTGGAGAGAAGGGAACATGCCTGCACTGTTGGTGGGAATGTAAATTAGTACAGCCATTATGGAGAATAGTATGGAAGTTCCTTAAACGACAACAGATAGAACTTCCATATGATCCAGCAATCCCACTACTGGGGATATATTAAGAGGATTGGAAATCATCATTCATATATTGAAGTGATTCCTGCACTCCCATGTTTATCACAGGTCTGTTTACAACAGCCAGGCTATGCAATTAACCTAAATGTGCAGCAATGGATGACTGGATAAGGAAAATGTTTTATATATGCACCATGGAATACTACTCAACCATGAAAAAGAATGAAATTCTGCCATTCACAACAACATGGATGAGCCTGGAGAAAATTATGTTAAGTGAAAAAACCCAGGTACAGAAAGAGAAGTATCACATGTCCTCACTCATAAGCAGAAACTGATTTAGTAAATAAACAAACAATAAAGAAAGAGAGAAAGGAGAAAGAAGGAAACAAACTTAACAATCACAATAATATGTTGAACTTTCAGAAGGAGAAAACAGAACTGTGATTACTAGAAATGGAATGGGGGAGGAAGAATGGAGGCGGTTAATGAGAAATTGGTTAACAAAGAATGATTATGTATTGTAATGATGAATAAGCTGACTATCCTGATTTGACCATCACATACTGTACACAACTGTTGATAGTCAACTTTGCACCCCACAAATATGTATAATCAATTATGCTTCAACAATAAATATTTTTACATAAAAAGACGAAGTTTCAAATATGAAGCCTTGATAAAGTAAGCAATGTGTTAATTTCTCACTCTTTGAATTCTCAATGTTCAGAGCCTTTGTGGCATATGTCTGGTTGCCCTGACTGTGTGGCCCTGACCGCTAAGAAGGCACTTCTAAAGTAACAAGTCTCTTAGAGAAATCCAACATGCTTTTTAGACTTTGTTATTGACTCAATAAAGAAAAAATGTCACTGAGAAGTGGGTGGGGGCAGGCATTATCATCTTTGTTTTGCAGGTAATGCAATTTAAGCACAGGAAGGTTATTTATCCAAAGCCACAGAGAGGAACTTCAGAATTGTGAGCAGAACTCATACCCTGACCTTGGCAAAAGACTCAGGAAGTTCAAGAACCTGCTCATGAAAGGCCTTCTTTTCAACAGGTGCAGGGTATCCAATTTCTAATGCAGGGGTTACTTTATGCAGGGAGTGGTTAGAATCTCACTCTTTGTGATTCACTAAGGTAACAAACTCTATGGGAAAAGGTGACAAACTATAAACAAATAGAAGGAAAATAAAAGGAAATCTGTCATTGCACATCAGTCTGGGATACTGAAGGGTACTGCTTGCATTTCTTTGAAAACATACAATGCCTCAAGAACTAAGAGACGAAAGGGCCTTTTCCCCTTCTCAAAGAAACATATAAGGGGTCTTCTAAAAGTTCATGAAAGGAAACATATTATCTTTTATTCAATTTTCCACAAACTTTTTGAAGCACCCTTGAATTTCTTATTGTAAAGTGAGTCAGTAGGAAAATAGAATTCGCTTTTTTTGATAACTTGCATTGAAACCACCTACTCTGTGAAACAAGGGAAATTCTTTCCCCTACATGTTATGATAGAAAAATTAGCAAGATGAAATTCTGTTCGCAGGAAATCTCACAAAACCTCTTCCACCTCTCCAAGGTCCAATCGTTGTCACAGGGCTAAATTCAGAAAGAGAGAACCCTGCAGGGGAGTCATAGTGGATACAACATTAGGGAATCCATCTCAACTCCAGGCCGTTAGTATTCTTTAAAATTCTCTTTGATAATTTGGAGCAAAAGTAAATGGGTAGGTTGGAGAAAAAGAGATGTGCAAACACGTCAGGGTGAGAGAAAGGGCTGGGCAGTCAGTGATTACAGCTTGGTACCATCTCTGGGCCCTGTTCCTGCTAGGAAACATCATCGCTACCTTGAGAATCATTGTCAATGATGCAGCTTTGGTCCACAGATGGCACCATTCCATCATGTGAACCACCAGCCCCAGACTTGGGGATCAGAGTCTCAAAGAAAAGGTGGGGGAAGAGCGGATTTTTATTCTTCCCACAGCTGTCTTATAATTGTTGTGAAGATTCAGAGGGAACTCCGAGGGATAAAATAGCTCCAGTACACTGTCAATATACTGCTTTGGTCAGAAAGGATTGCAAATGGCAGCTGGAGTGAAGGACGGATATATGCTGGTAAGTGAACAGCAAGTTGGAGTTTCCTGATTGCCATCTCTTAAGCCTTTCCTTTTGGAGTACATCAAATACATTCCAACACCTGCAGATGCTATGAGCAATCCCAACGAATCTGACTGCCAGGAGTTATTACAGAGACTGCCTGTGTTGATTTCTACAGACAGGACCAGGTTACTGGGTGAACCCGAGGAACTTCGCACCTGCTAGTGGAGAAGAGCCGTGGGAAAGGAATGCAGGAGGTGGAAGGAAGAGAAACCTGATTATCAGACTCCACCCTTTGCCTGCCTTCCACCTTCTCCAAACCTGTCATATCCCTTCATTTTCCCCACTCCATCCAATGGTCCTGGGAAAGATTTTTGGGTCTAAGAAAAGGGGCACATGGTCAGATTAATATGAAGATCCTGGGGGAGGTTGAGTTTGTAGTGGAAAGTAAGGACTTTGGAGTCAAGTGGCCTGGGTTTTGAATCTTGACCCTGACCTTAGTGGTTACTTGATCTTGAGGCTCTCTGAGTAAAATGGCAATAACAATATCTACCCTGCTGGGCTGATGGGAGGAATTACTCAAGTTAGAAATTGGAAAGATTTCTTGATTCCCCACTTTCCCTTTTCTGGTATCTACGCAATCACCATTTCCTGCCGAAGTTCTTGCCAAATGACTCTTTGCATTCTCATCTTCAATATCATGGCTCTTCACCTCTTGTCTGGATCACAGCAGTCCCATAACTGTTTTTTTCTTTCCTTTAAGTCCATGGGGCCAGACTAACTATCAGAAATACAGACCTGACCATATCTTTATTCTATCACGTCCGTCCCAGGATGGGTGCCCCAATAATTTTTCTTTCTCTATATTGCTGCACTTAAAAAAATCTGTCTGCTTATGCATGGACATCAGGCTTTCCAATTACACTTTTTTTTTCCCATGTGACCAGTAAGGGGATTGTAACCCTTGGCTTGGTGTCGCCCGAACCATGCTCAGCCAGTGAGCACACCAGCCATCCCTATATAGGATCTGAACCTTTGGCGGGAGCACCGCTGCGCTCCCAGCGCCACACTCTCCCGAGTGAGCCATGGGGTCAGCCCTCCAATTACACTTTGAGTGTCCTGATGGTAGAGACATTCATCTCTGAATCCCTAGACCCTAGCATGGGTCTTCACAGAGAGGAGGTCTTGAATGGAAATTGATACATGACTGAATGAATGACTGCATATTTAACATAGTTAAGATAGCTGGAACTTAAAAGATACTTAGCAAATGGTTATCATTTTAAAAGAATAAATGGTTTAAATATGTGAAATTGAGACGATTCTGAAAATTCTGGTTTTGCTCCTTGATCACGATTTTTAAAAAATATTTCAACATTTATTTGTACATATTTGTGGGGTACAGTGCATTGTTTCAATACATGCATGTACTGCATAATGATTCGCTTAGGGTAGATAACATAGTTTTGTACCCATTAGTCCACCATTTTTCCTCCTCCCCCCACACACCACCTCTGGTAAACATTCTACTCTCTACTTCTATGAGAACCACATATATTGTTTAGATTCCACATATAATTGAGATCATGTGGTATTTGTTTTTTTGTGTCTGAATTACTTCACTTAATGGTTTCCAGTTTCATCCATGTTGCTGCAAATGATATCTTTTTTTTAATAGCTGAGTAGTATTCCATTGTATATATATATATAATTTCTACAGACTGTTTAGGCAGTTTTAATAAATCATGCTTTTTGCTGTTCTTAGAAAATGAAACTCACTTCATATATATATATATATATATATATATATATCAATTTTTTTTATCCATTTATCCATGATGGACATTTAGGTTGAGTCCATCTCTTGGCTACTGTGAATGGTGCTGCAATGAACGTGGGAGTACAGATGTCTTTTTGATATATTGATTTCATTTCCTTTGGGTATATATGCAGTAGTGAGATAGATGGTTCATAGGGTAAATCTATTTTTAGTTCTCTGAGGAAACTCCATACTGTTTTCCACAATAGTTGTGCTAATTTACACTCCCACCAGCAAAGAAGGGGCGTTCCTTTACCTCCGCATCTTTGTAAGCATTTGTTATTTTTTGTTGTGTTGATAATAGCCTTTCTAACTGGAGTGAGATGATATGTCTTTGCAGTTTTAATTTGCATTTTCCTGATGATTAGTGATGTTGAGCATTTTTTCATGTGCCTGTTGGCTATTTGTATGTCTTCTTTTGAGAAATGTCTGTTTAGGCCCTTTACCCGTTTTTTAACTGGGTTTTTAAAATTTTTTTTATTCTATTTTTTACCATTGAGCCATTAAATTCCTTATATATTCTAGATATTAGCCCCTTGTCTGATGTGTGGTTGCAAACACTTCCTCTCATTCAGTAGGTTGTTTCTTCACTTTGTTGGTAGTGTCCCTTGCTGTGCACAAGCAAAAAAGTTTGATGTAGTCCCATTTATGTATTTTTGCTTTAGTTGTCTGTGCCTTTGTAGTCCCACACAAAAAAGCACTGCCCACTCTCATTCATTTAGTGTTTCCCCCATGTTTTCTTCCAGTAGTTTCATAGTTTGGAGTCTTAAATTTAGGTCTTTGATCCATTCTGAGTTGACTTTTATGGATGGTGAGAAATAGGGGTCTAGTTTCAATCTTCTCCTTGTGTATATTCAGTTTTCCCAGCACCATTTGTTGAAGAAGCTGTCCCTTTCCCATTGCATATTTTTGGCACATTTGTCAAAAGTCAGTTGTCTATAAGTGTGTGGGTTTATTTCAGGGCTTTCTATTCTGTTCCATTGGTCAATTTGTCTGTTTTATGCCAGTACCATACTGTTTTGGTTATGATAGGCTTATAGTATATTTTGAAGTCAGGAAGTGTGATGTCTCCAACTTTTTTCTTTTTGTTCAAGATTGCTTTTGCTATATGAAGCGTTTTTTGACTCCACACACACTTTAAGATCATTTTTTTTTTTCTATTTTTTTGAAGAATGTCATTGGTATTTTGATAGGGATTGTGTTAAATGTGTAGATTGCTTTGGGTAATATGGACCTTTTGATGATGTTAATTCTTCTGACCCATGAACATGGGATATCTTTCCATTTATTTGTTTCCTCTTAATACTTTTCTGCTAATATTTTGTAGTTCTCATTGTAGAGGTCTTTTACTTCTTTCATTAAATTTACTCCTAGGTATTTCTCCTTCCTTCCTTCCTTCCTTCCTTCCTTCCTTCCTTCCTTCCTTCCTTCCTTCCTTTAAAAGGTTAGGTAGGTCTTCACTGAAGTCAGAGACTGTCTCTCTGTCTCTGGCTTTTAATAAACAAGCTGCAAGGAATACTCCAGCCGCAAATCCTGCCAATAACCTGAGGGAGCTTGAAAGCAGATACTTCTCTACTCAAGCATCCAGATGAAAATGCAGCCCAGTTGACACATAGATTTCAGCCTTGTGAGATCCTGAGCAGAGGACCCACCTAAGGTGTGCCTGAACTGACCTGCAGAAATTGAGTGATAACAAATGGGTTCTTTAAGCCACTATTTTTTAAAATTTATTTTTATTGAAGCATACATATTTGTGGGGTACAAAATTTGTGGGATACAAAATATATATATATATATATATATATATATATATATTTTGTATCCCACAAATTTTGTACCCCACAAATATGTATGCTTCAATAAAAATAAATTTTAAAAAATAGTGGCTTAAAGAACCCATTTGTTATCACTCAATTTCTGCAGGTCAGTTCAGGCACACCTTAGGTGGGTCCTCTGCTCAGGATCTCACAAGGCTGAAATCTATGTGTCAACTGGGCTGCATTTTCATCTGGATGCTTGAGTAGAGAAGTATCTGCTTTCAAGCTCCCTCAGGTTATTGGCAGGATTTGCGGCTGGAGTATTCCTTGCAGCTTGTTTATTAAAAGCCAGAGACAGAGAGACAGTCTCTGACTTCAGTGAAGACCTACCTAACCTTTTAAAGGGCTAACCTGTTTAGGTTAGGCCCACTAGTATAACCTCCCTTTGATTAAGTCAAAGTCAACTGATTAGGGGGTCTTAATTACATCTTCATCCATTCCATATTATGTAACATAATCACAAGAATGATATCCCATTACCTTTGCCAGATCTATTGGTTAGAAGGTCATAGATCTCACCCACACTCGAGGAAGGGAATTACACAATAATATGGATACTAGAGGGTGGGAATCATAGGAGCCACCCTATGGTGTATGCACCACAATTGGGGTGAAGGAAGAAAATTAATTATATTAATTTTTACCACATCCTTTAAAAGTTCTACTATTGTACAAAAATTTAAAATACACATATTATTTAAATACAATAGTAAAGATATATAATTAATAAAATATGCATATGTTGAAGGGTGCTTTTATTGATAGTAATGCAAAATAAAAATTGTAAACTAGTTGAAACAATGGCTTTTTCCTACTTTCTTTTCCCACTTTTGCTAGTTATCCCTGATATCCTGTGCAAATTACTTAATCTACGCCTTACTTTCTTCATCTATAAAATGAGAACAATAATTCCTGCCCTGACTACCTCCTAGGTGAGGCTCCGAAGAGAAGATGTTAGAAAGCATTAGGAAACAGACATAGTATATACAACATAGGCAGAAAAGCAAGAGTTTTTTTAACCATCACTGATTTTAGACTCAGAAAAGCAAAAAAGAACTGCTTAGGGCACCTTTTCCTTTCTCCCTATACATGATTTCTCCCACTTATATGCAGGGTTCTCCTGAGATATTGAAAACATTATAGGGTTCTCTGGGGTTCTATAACAGGCTTAGAAAAATTCTTGAGGTTCCTGTTTCCTGGCTGTTTGTTGCTAAGGACCCTTCACCTGAAATGTGATGGGTGATATTAAGTCACAGAAGGTTGTTGGCGTTTCTCCTCTTCCTTTATCCTTCAGTCACTGAGGATAATGGATAGACAAATCTGCCATTTTGTTTTTCTCCTGCCTTAGGGATGGCAATTAAACCTGTTTACGCATTTAGCCCAACCATCAGAATGTGGTGTGGCCTGATAGGTAGTATGGCCTGATAGAAGGACCATGGGCCCATAGGAAACCTTCAGGAGGCATTGGATGCACGTTAGAGTCAACCAGACCTGGGCTTCAGGCTCTACCCTAAGAGGCCTGTGAATTTTTAGGAGTTTACTCAACTCTCTGAGTTTTCTTTGTTAACCTTGCAATTTTCTTGTGTGGATTAGAGGTGATGAAATGTGGGAAAGTACCTGGCATAGTTCCCAGCATACAGAAGGTACACCCTAATGTCTTAATGCTCTTTTCCCTTCTGTAAATCCAAATACAAGTCTTGGTCTGACTTCTAATGAGTCGTGTGGTCCAGGACAAGTCATTTCTCCTCTCAGGCTCTGTTTTTTTGTTGGAAGCAGTGGAGAGATAAAGTGGGTGGAATACCTTAAGGTCTCCATCACATGATTTTAAGGAGTCCTGGCTTCAGATCTCAGCATTGCTGTACATGGTTCCACAGAATCCA
The DNA here is from genome assembly GCF_000696425.1 of Galeopterus variegatus. Lineage (NCBI taxonomy): Eukaryota > Metazoa > Chordata > Mammalia > Dermoptera > Cynocephalidae > Galeopterus > Galeopterus variegatus. Next base: position 331,489 of record NW_007727635.1, read on the forward strand.
GGGGATTCATGTAGGCTCCCTCCATGTCCTCTTCCTCACTTCTGAGTGAGGATTGGTGTCACCATTCCTAACCCACTTGTTTTAAAGAATAGCTAATGAAATCACTGGCCATGTGCTTTGCAAAGAAGTTAGGTTCTGCAGTTACAGCTCCAAACATACGCTTAATCATCATGTGGTGTAGGTTGTCATCACAGAACGAATGACACAGGAACGTGGTATATGATAAACCCATTTAAGAAAACTAGTAAACATTTAGAAGGATAGCGGCCTTCTCTGTTTGTTTGAGTTCATATCACCAAGGAATCCCCCTATTGCCAGATTACTTAAGCCTAAATAGACACTAGAATTTAAGAGGAGATAAGTCAAATTGATCCATAGTCTATTTCCTAACTTTGTATAATGTCACTATACAAAAATAGAATATGCTTGCCCATCATCAGGAAAACCCTTTGGGACTTTTAAAAGTAATTATTTCAATTTTGAATTTTTAAATAGGGACTGAAAAGGTCTAAGCAAATATGAAAAAATTGGCATGGATATTAAAAATATGTGTGTGAATTTTAAACTAGTGTTTTATTTTTCTTTGTTGTAAATGGAACACATTATCAAGAGAAAATTTTTAAAAACAGTTTTAAAAAATAGCTTGATTATTTAACCACTGAGAAATGTGTACTGTTATAATTTTGCTTCTTTCTAGTCATACACACATGGGCACTTACATGCATGTACACACACACACACACACACACACACTTGCCATCTATTTACTGACAATCTCACATTTAGGCCCAAGCTTGGCTCTCTCCTTTGAGAGTCAAACTCACATAGCCAAATGCCAAGTTGTCTGACTGTTCTGGTTTGCCCAGAACTGAGTGATTTTCTGGGATGTAGGACTTTCAGTGCTAAACTTAAGACAAGCCTGGGCCAACTGCCCACTGGATGGTCCATAGACACCTTAACTCAACAAGTACAAAACTGAACTCATCTTTCCTATCCCAAACTTCCTGTTCTTTCAGTGGTCTCATCTTAAGGTGTGGTGCCATTTTCTATCTATATGACTAAGCCAGGAATCAGGGAATAATTTTTGAATCTTCTATCTTCTTCTATTCACAGTAGGCAATCTGGTACCAAGTTCTGGTCATTCCTGTGTGGTAAATAACTACTACCTGGATTACTGATATGACTTCTAACCAGATCTCCTGCCTTCAGCTTCACTCTCATTTTATCCAAGTTCCACAAAACAGGCAGAATACTGATCCTAAGAATTTAAATGCAATCTTCTGCATAAAACCCCTCAGTGTCTCTTATTGCTCTTGGAATAAAAATCTAAACTCCTTAACATGACCAACAGCATTCTGTTTACCTCACTAGTTTGGTCATCTCTTATCTTGCCCTGGGGCCTCTTCCCCAACACATTAAAATGCTGCAGCATTGAGCCTACTAATCACCAACTTCCAGCCCTCTGCACACACCTTCAAGGTCCTGGCTTGCAATTATGTTTTTCCAAGAAGCCTACTCTGAAGCCTATAAATATTTTAGGCTCCTTCTAATAAGTTTATGCAACTTACGTGTCAGCAGAATTTTGTGGACTAGTTGGCTAAAAAAATCTTAAGAAACTTACTGGGAGATCTTGTATCAGACTGGGTTGTTGTGTCCTCAATACCCTTAAGAAAAATCCAACCAAAGATTAAATTTTCTTAGTCTATTAAGGTAAGCCGCAGTTCTTCACTTTGACTGCGCATTAGAATCACCTCGGCAGCTGTTATAAATTTTCAATGTTTCAGCTCTATACCCAGAAATACTGTTTGATTGATCTGAGGTGAGGGCTAGTAATCAATATATTTTTTAAAGCTCCTCAGGTGATTCTAATGCAGGTTGAGTATACCTTATCCAAAATGCTTGGGACAAGACACATTTTGGATTTCATATTTTTTTGTTTTGCATTTTGAAATGTTTGCATTATACTTTAAGCATCCCTAATCTGAAAATCCCAAATCTGAAATGCTACAAAGAACATTTCCTTTGAACTTGACCTTTGAGAGTCATGTTGGCACTCAAAAAGTGAGCAATTTTGGATTTTGGAGAATTTCAGATTTTGGATTTTTGGATTAGGGTGCTCAACCTGCATATCTGTTGGGAACTACTACCTTAGTTAAGTCACTGCAGTCCTACTTGGTATTTCTACAATTCTTTTCTGCCCAGTTTAAGACTAATTATGGGCTTCTTTACCTATCGTTAATCACAAGACAAACATTTCCAGGAGAAGAATTCCTATCATGCATTCAGGGCCAGCTTTAGCAGCAATGAAATGATGTTTTGATGGCCATGTTTCTGAATTGTGTCTTCATTTCTCAATTGGACCAAACTGAGAAAGGGATGCAATGAATTTTCACTCTTAAATCCCAACAAAAAAGGGAGAGAATAAAGATAAAATTGACTAGAGTAGTGGTTCTCAAACAGGGGCAATTTTGTCCCCTATGGGACATTTGGCAGTGTCTGGAGACATTTTTGGTTGTAACACCTGGGGGCTGCTACTCACAACTAGTGGGGAGAGGTTATATTAGATGCTGATAAACGTCCCACAATGCACAGACCAGCCCCCACCACAAAGAATTACCCAGCTCAAAATGTCAGTGGTTTTGAGGTTGAGAAGTCTTGACTGAGAGATGTCCCCAAAGCTTCCTTCTAGAAAACACTGGTGTCAATGACTAGCTGAGAGTCTTTGAGTAATATGAGGAACTGGAGTAAAGTGGGCAGATGAATGATAGTTTTGGGAAGAGTAAAATAGTGGATGCAGACATAGAGACATTTTAAGGTGGAGATGGGTGAGTTGAGAAAAGCGTGTTGTTGAGGTTGTTTCTTGACTACTTCTTTTATTTCAGTTATTCTCTATGAGTGAACTCTGGACCAGCAGCATCAGCAGGACCTAGAAACTTGTTAGAAATACAAATTCACCATCTCCATTCCAGACACACAGAATCAGAAACTCTGGGGATGGTGCTAGCAATCCGTGTTTCAGCAAGCCCTCCAAGTGATTCTGGTGTTGCTAAAGTTTGACAACGTTGTTCTAGATCATATGCTAACCTTGTCTTAAGGTCTGTTGTGGTTTGGCACACCATATGCCTTCAGAGTCAATTTCATTATTGGGGGTAACAGGGGCGAGTGGATTGTAAGAGAGCTCATGAAGCGGGCCTGCTGGTCTGCAGAGGAGATGGGTTGGAGGTAATGCTTCCTGACAAGTCCATTTAGTGATTTTACTCTTTCATGGAATAGCTGTCATAAAGTGTTTTAAATGCCGTGTGATCAGGCATGCTGCATGGTCAACAACAATGTTCGGGCAAAGGTTTAAGAGCCAAGGGAAAGGAAAGGGGGAGAGGGGAGACAAATCACAGAAAAAGTTCTAAGGATCAGAATCTAAAAGATGGTCCTTTCCTTTCTTACCCACTGCAAGACTTAATTGAGTGCTGTTTGTCTCACTCATCCCACCTCCCTTTCCTGATTTATACCATTAACAATCTCACAGTTTAAGGTAAGCCAGGATAGATTATTCTTAGTACTAGATTTGATCCTTGCTATTTCAGAGACTGTTTGAAGGAAGTAAAGTACTAAATCATGAAATAAGCCAGTGAAATGAAAGGGATCTGACATCTGGAGTACCCACAAGGTTGCTTTCTTTCCAGTTCCTTTTCTGAAAAGAATTTAGGCCCCTTTGTCCTCCAAAAGCTATGCTGTGTGAACCAGATGTGGCCAAGATATTGTTTCTTCTTTTTGCAGTTTTCATTCCGGCCCCTCATTCCTGAAGGAGTGTTTTTCCCTTCCTCATCGAGATTTTTCCCTTTCTTCCTCTCCTTCTTGTAACCCCCTGGAACGGTGGAGGAAAAGATATGTTTAAATTTAAAGGAAAAAACTGTTATGAGAGAATATAATGGGCTGCAGTACGGTGTCCTCCAAGGCACGACAATAAGAAAGTTTCCATAATAAATTTAGACTTGCCTTAAATGAAAGGAAGTGTCCCAGGTCAAAAGTGATGTGACAGAAATATTAAACTAATTAGTACTGTCAATACGTGTGGGTTTAAGAATAAGTAGATGGCAAGGGAGATTTTTTAGGGGGCTTTAAAAGGGCAGACCAAATTGCAAAATCCTGGCAGAATGTCCTGCGTGGTTCAATTCTTCCAGGTCCCATCAAGCCTGGGTGACTGGATAAAGTGGAGTTCCTGTACTGGCAAAGAAACTGGAGACCAGACCAGGTGAAAGGGGACCCCGGCTGGAGCCATCCAGCCTGAGTGGCTTCTGTAGACAACATGAGGAAGCATCTCTCCACCTCTAGCTTGTTTCTCTCTAACCGCATGGGGTGGAGGTTGGGGGGATGATCATTCTATCTTTCTTCTCGTTATTGGGATGGTCCAAAAGCATTTGCCCTCCTTTGCGATGAGTTCAGAGTCATAAGAAAGAAGGTAATTCATACACTCTCAGAGAACAAACAATTTATTTTTTATGAGGTCAGTCAACTTGCTCTCTTGACATTAGTTTTGTGTGCTCCACATGGACAAAACACTGGCCTTCCTCAACCATTTTTGGAAGTCTTAGTGCTTTGCAGACAGTTGGGATCTCATGAACACTGCATCTGTAAGGAGATGCTAATACTTCCTCCAGCTCCTGGGGAGGGCCTCTGGGACTGTTCTGCCAAGCACCTAAGAAAGTGTTATTTCTCTTGGCCTCAAAGACACTCTCTTTATAAAAGCTGACCTTATTCCTAAGAGATAGCTCTCATCATGTTTTATTTGGTGATTCTATTGAAAATACTTTTCAGAAAGAAATGCTCAGATGATGCTAATTGTGATGCTTTTTTTAAAAAAAAATTGATATTCCTATTTAATGTTTAAAATGTGGGAGAAAAGCTGAATGCTCTGAAAAAGCTGCCTCAGTGCAAAGGCCTATGGGATGTTGATCTGGTCTGTGAAGACTTTCCTACTAGAAATCTCATCAGGGTACTGATTAGCATTACTTTGGTACTCTTAGTTCAGAATTGCAAAGTGTTTTCCAAAGGCGATTTCTTTTTTTTTATTTTATTATTATTATTTTTTTTAATTTTATTTTTTCAATATACAATGTGGTTGATTATTGTGGCCCATTACCGAAACCTCCCTCCCTCTTCCCTCTCCCCCCTCCCACCCAACAATCTCCTTTCTGTTTGCTTGTTGTATCAACTTCAAGGAATTGTAGTTGTTATGTCTTCCTCCCCCCCCCACCCCGGATTTGTGTGTGTGTGTGTGTGTGTGTGAATTTATTTATTTATTTTTAGCTCCCACCAATAGTGAGAACATGTGGTATTTCTCTTTCTGTGCCCGACTTGTTTCACTTAATATAATTCTCTCAAGGTCCATCCATGTTGTTGCAAATGGCAGTATTTCACTCGTTTTTACTATAAAAACAAAGGCGATTTCTTTAAAAACATTTTTTTTAAATCAGTCAAAGATAGACATACAAATCAGACAAAGACAGAGCATGGCCATGAATGATTTTTCCAACAAATTGGTTTGGCCAGGTTGTGCCACCTCTTTGTGTTCCTTGATCATAATGGTTGGACAAGGAAGAGCCTCCCTTTTCCCCACAAAGATTTCCAAAGGAAGAAATTTGGGAGTTGGAAAGAATCTGTTAGGAGCTGTCAGACTCTCATCCCAGATTGCTGAGAGAGCAGGAGCCATCACAGGTAAGGTACGCCAGGTTTGACCAGGAGTCAAACTCTCCTGAATCATCTTGTAAAGAAGAGGCAGGCATTGACTAGAAAGATTTACCTTTGATTGTTACGTGAGCAAGAAATCAACCTGTATTACATGGGTGCTCTTTGTTACTGTGGCACTGTTTAATCTAGGATCATTATAGGGTTCAATGAGAAAATTTAAGCAAAGTGCCCAGCACAGTACACGATACCTGGTAAGTGCTCAGTAAACATCAGCTGTCTTTCAATAGCTCAGAGCAGGGACTATGGAGCTTGAGAGGCCTGGGTTTAAACTAAGGCTCTGCTAACTTAGCTGTGTAATCAATCTGTGTAAAGCAATTTGCTAAAACACAGAGTCTTGAATTCCTCATCTGTAAACTAAGGGGTATTATTAATGAAAAGAAAGAATTATTAAAATTAAGACAATATGTTATTTTTCCATCAATTCAGAAGCCTCCTTGATTCCTGCATGATTTAACACTATTTAAGTTGGTCACTGCTCTTCCATGCTGCAGTATTGATTGCAGATCTCGGTAGAGGCAACCTGCTGGGCTCAGGAGTGCCATTTACATAATTGGAATCAAAATCCCTGTGCCATGGCTAATCCAATACAGAGAACTTTGTGAGTCTGCAGTTCTCCGGTAAATTCAGGACATTTAGGCAAAGTGAACTATCAATAGGCTCAAAACCAGCAGCCCTTGAATCCAGAAGGCCGTAAGAAAGCACTTGAATCTTAACAGATCTCAAGAAAATGTAAGAATACCATAAACTACCTAGGTTTTTCTTTTCCCTTATAATTATAAGGTAGGTAGAGAGGGAAGTAAAATTGCTTTCAATTGCCAGCCTTAGTTAGCAATGGTCTTCTCAATTCCAAATGACTGTGATTTGCACCAAAAATTAGGAAATGTTGATGTAACCCATGGGGTATCTAACAGTCGAAGCCCCTTCTATGGGTTTGGGGGAATTATGCGGCTGAACTGGGGTTATTGTTAAGGATTGAATTCTGGGCATTGAAACTAGGATGGGGTTTCTTCCTTTTCAAGCAGTAAGAGGCAGAAGGTTTGTTAGAGAAAATCAGCATGAAACATAAAGAAAACAGATATGGCAACTAAGTCTAAATGATCAGAGGCAAAATAAGAGGCATGTAGAGACCCAGGAGTCAGAGTCACATGGTGCTGGGAATAAAGGGAGAAGGTCCAAGGTCTAAAAACACATTTGAAGAGTCCATTTGGCAGTTGTGTGTCAGTCTGGCTCAGAGAGTTCGATGCAAAGACTGAATTTGTGAAGAAAATAAAATTCCAATTTAGGATGGCCTGCTCACACTGATAAGGGAAAGACACAAATAAAGACATTTGTGTCTATTATTTTTCTATCAATTCAGAAGCCTCCTTGATTCCTGCATGATTTAACACTATTTAAGTTGGTCACTGCTCTTCCATGCTGCAGCATTGATTGCAGATCTCAGTAGAGGCAACCTGCTGGGGTCAGGAGTGCCACTACATAAATGGAATCAAAATCCCTGTGCCATGGCTGATCCAATTGTGACAATTGTGAAGGATTTTACATAGGGAGAAGAACAGAATGTACACATGTATACATACACACACACCTACACACACCTACACACACACACACACACACACAGCCTTGCAATAAGGCAGCAGAAAAAATGCTGAACTACCTAAGGGAGGTACCAGCAGTGAGCCGGCGAGGTTTAGAGAATCAGTAAGAGAACAGGATTTCTCAGTGTGTGCTTGCCGAACAGGGTGCCCCAGCATTGTTAATGAAAGCTGTTAAAATGAAGATTCTAGGACCACTGGTCTGGGATTCTGATTTAGTATACCACTTTTCTTATTGGCCAGGAATCCAACCTTGGGTGTATCGGCAGGCAGCTCATGAACATGGCTGTCTTAAATCAATCAGGCATGGCAGCCCAAAAGGGAGGGTACAGAGAACGAGCCAGATGAACCATGGGCGAAAATGTCATTTGTTGATTGCCTTAGACTTGTCCCATCCCTCCATGGGTTCCTGGGTCTTACTCACTTCTACTTTGACTTTAGGGACCTGCATCTCCTTCTCTTCTGCCACTTCCTCTGCCTGGTTGTGTCTTGCTTGTACCCTTCCCACCACGACCTCAGTTAATAACCTGGGCCTCTCTCCTGCATGAGGTGTGGGGGCGAATTGATTCAGAAACAGCTGGTCCCCATCATCTTAGTTCCCTCTTCAAGGCAACTAGCTTCTATTAATCATACTCAGAGGATGCAGGATGAACTCTGCATAGGGGATAGTCTCCATGTTACCTGTGTGGTTTGGATATTAGAGAAGAAGACAGAAAATGGCCCTTTAATATATGTGATTAATGGTCTCGGAGTACTTATATGGTGCTTGACAAGATTGTTCTGGCATGGAATTTTCCCACAGTACTAGGCACAATTAGGGTGTTAATAAATGTTTGCTGATGGTGTCCTCTCACCCTCTTTTTCTCTACAACTACTATCTGGAAAAATCTATTCTGAACACCAGCATTGCCCCCTAAAGAGTATGTACTGGCTATTAACAATGTGTTTGTCAAATCAAAGGAATTGGTTAATGCCATATTTCATAGACTCTAAGAGGTGCATGTTTTCGTATCAATCACGCATTGATAAGAAAGCATTGTGTTATATTTTTACTGAGCATTTTTTCCTTAGTGGTACATTAAATAATTGATAGTGTCTCAGACTTTATGAAATATGTTACATATAGACAAATTTTGTTTCTGTTAAATGTTAGAACAATGGTAAGTAAAACATTATGATTGAAAGAGTTAAAAAATGTGCTTATCAGGATGATTAACTGTCTAATAAATATAATACAATAAAATAGAGACAGCCCAATCCAATAGAAAGAGCGTTAAGTTTGGCTTTTGACAACGTGGGTTTTTGAGCCTCAGTTTCTTCATCTGTGAAATGATAACAACAGAACCTCCCTCACAGTGTGGAAAGTAGTAAATAAAGTCGTGACTCTGATAAGGAATTTGTAAACTCTGATATGCCATAGATATCATAGGTATTTTATTACACAACTAATATTGAATACAACCCTAAACCTATTCAGGAACGAGTGTAATTTCCTTTAGCTCAGAAGACATTTCAGCATGTTGTAGTGCTGTCTCTAGGGTTATCATAACAAACAAGAATCCTTTCTGAATATTTAAGGTATTTAAGTGTATTTAAGATCATAAGAATTTAAGCCACAGTACATGTGGCTAAGAAAGTACCAAGCCTCTAACACTTTCAGGGTTACTTTAAAAATTTAATCTCTGTTAGAATTAATGGTGAAACACTATAGGATTTTCCATTACCCTGATGGATAAAATAAGAATGTCCTCTATCTTCACCATTATTTAACATTGTATTAGGGGTATTAGCCCATGCAATTAAAGAAGAGACATAACGAGAGCCATAAGAGGTAAGCAAGTAGGGACAAACCTATTTCTATTTTCAGATGATATGATTACCCCAAATCAACAGAAAAATTATTATAAACAATAAAAGAACTTAATAAAATAGCAGTTTAAGAAAACAAACAGAATTTGATGGCCTTTATATACAAACAATAGTCAGAAAGTATAATGAGTATAATGAATTTTGCCATTTATGATAGCAAAAACAAAACAAATAAAAAAGCAAAATAACTAGGCATAAAGTTAAAAATAAAGTTGCAAAACTATAAGAGAAAAACACTAAAACATTTTGCACTTCAACAAAACACAAAAGGAGACAAACCAATGGAAAAACATGCCACGATCTGGGATAGAAAGACTCAGTAGTAAGGAAAGGATGTTCTGCCTAATTTACAAATTTAATGCAATCTCAAGAAAAATGCCATCATTTTGTATCTTTTCTGATAAGTTCTTTATAAAGCTAAATGGAAAGAACAAATAGGCAAAATATCCAGGAAAACCCTTAAAAAGACAAGGAATACAGAAATGGGAGGGGCAAGGTCTACCAGGTATTAAAACATACTACAAAATGATTGCCGATAATGGAAGAGGGTAAAAGGTGGAAGGCACAGGAACGGAGGCCAAACTTTTCTTAATATACTGTGTTTTGCAGTTTTGACTTTGGAAACATGTAAATATTGTATATAATTATACAAAAAAAAAATTGAAAAAAAAAAAAAACTCCTAAAATCTCAAAACGAAATGAAACACATGAACCTCACAGCTCTGTGGGCTAGAGATTTAACTATGAGAAGAATTATTTCAAGAGACATTAAAACATGACTCAGCATGCATAGAAAGATACATATGAAGAAAAAGAACTGTAAAATTTCAAAATTTGTATAGTTTAAAAATTCATTTCAGAAAGCAAGAAAAGTATTAAACACTGCTAGGTTTACTTAAGAACTCCAGAACCAACTTGAAGGGGTTTTTGTTGGTGAAATATGGACAATTTAAGATTGCAAAAGAATAGTAATAACTGATATAGATGAAAACACTCAAATACATAAAAAAATTCATGTATTCTTAATAATACTGGGGACATTTTTGCCAGACCCTGAATCTGATCAAGTCCTAACTACCCTGGTGAAATATGGACAATTTAAGATTGCAAAAGAATAGTAATAACTGATATAGATGAAAACACTCAAATACATAAAAAAATTCATGAATTCTTAATAATACTGGGGACATTTTTGCCAGACCCTGAATCTGATCAAGTCCTAACTACCCATATATAGGAAATACAGAATTTAAGAAATGCAACAGAACAAGCCAACCTGGTTTCTTCATGAAGCAAATTGCAAGGAGGGAAAAAAGAGGTAGAGGCAACTAATAGATTAAAAGAGACTTCAGAGACATCGCAATCAAATGCACTGCTTGGACCTTGTTTAAATGCTAATTCAAAAACAAACAGACAAAGAACAATTGCACAATGACAGAATCAGGCAAATATGAATAATGGCAGGATATATGATGGTATTAAGGAAGCATAGTTAATATTTTGGGGTATGATAATGGTTTTGTGGTTATGTTTATAGAAAGATCCTTATCCTTAGCGATGCATACTGAAGTATTTTCGGATGAGTGAGAGGATGTCTGGGGCAGGGCCTTACTATGACTTTGGTTGGCCCGAGGCACTTTTTCCTCCATAGG
>NW_007727635.1:343139-345261 GCF_000696425.1 Galeopterus variegatus
TTCCCCCTGATTTTAAATAAAATTAAAATATTATTGTGGACTCTGAAACACACGATGGGCCTCGACACTGGCTTGCTGTGCCTAATGGAGGAGTCAACCCTGGCCTAGGATTTGCTTCAAAAATGATCAGTGGGGGGAACTGGGGAGGGAAAGTGGGTGTTGGAGGGTGTGGATGAAGTAAAATTGACCATGTGTTAATCGCTGAAGCTGTGTGATGTGTGGGGAGGGGGTCATCACAGCATCCTTCTACTTTCTTNTAATCGCTGAAGCTGTGTGATGTGTGGGGAGGGGGTCATCACAGCATCCTTCTACTTTCTTGTACAGTATGTGTGAAAATTTCCAAAATAAAAAATCTTAAAAATCAGTTTCTGAAAAAGATCTATTTCAATGTTGTTTTAATTTTTCCCACAAAGGAGGAGTACAGAATATATAAATAAAAGGAAAAGAAAAAGTTGCTTATTTGAATGTGGTTTTTGTGGGAGCTTGAATAAACGAGAATTAAATACATCAAAACTCATTGGGACAAAGATTTAATAATTGTTAAAATTTTGCTAAGATTTAAAATTTAACCCGACAGAGGCTTTTTAAAAAGAAATTCACGTTGTATTTTTTGGGGGGAGGGAGGGCTTTGGGGAAGAATGATATCCATATTGACAGAGCTGCTGCCTGCCACTATGGTACCACTTTATTTTGGAGAAAGTTGACTGGGGACGCCTTACCAGAATTTCACAGTTTTCTTCGTTATGAAATAATCAATAAACACAAATAAAGAGCAATATAGGAAGTCTATTCTGCCTTTCAGAACAGCTGCATTTGGTTATTGTGTGCAGGTAACAGCATAGGCTTGGTGGCCTGGTAAAGGCCAGCACACCAGTGTGGGCGACCCCTCCTCACCGCCAGGCTCAGACACACCTTGCTGACCTCCACTTGCCTCCTTTGCTCCTCTATGCACTAATTCCAGAGACAGTTACTGGGGGTCTACTTTGTGCCATGCACCATGCAGGATTCCTGGGTACACAGTGAACAAAGTCTGAAGCCATCAACTGTCTCAGTTATCCAGCATCTCTGGCTCTGCACTCAGACTATCACAGCAACCTTCTGACAACTGTCTTCCATGTGGTTTGCCCACAAGAAAATGCCCTGGTGAAGGTGATGTGACTGCTCGGTCTGCTTGATGATCATGTTTCTCACTGAACATTAATCAATTGGCCTTTTGGCTTATAGGCACGGGTCTCCAGTGAATTTACTTAGTCATCCTGAATTGGTATAATCAGCTCTGGGCAGTGACAACATGGAACGTCTGGACTTCCAAGGTAGAGCAAGGGCCAGGCCACAGACCATAGCAAAGGTCTCCTGGAGTCTGCTTCCGTCATCGAGTCTCTTGTCTTCCTTTGGTGATTCCTGGCCCTCACAATGCATCTTTTTCTTCCAACTTCTACATTCTCATGGTGTTCAAAAAGCTTTTGTATAGACTGAAAAAAATGGCCACAGTACTTTGCAGCTCCTCCCATCGAGAGGCGAAATCTTTCTCCTTACCTGTTGAGTCTGGAGTGGCCATTGATTTGCTACGGCCTGCGGACTGTGGAAGAGGGCATCGTGTGTGAGCTCCGAGCCGAGGCCTCAGAGAGGCCTTGCAGTGTGTATTCTTGCTTTCTTAGAATCCTAAGGTCACTGTGTGTATGAGTCCAAGCTGGCCTTCTGGATGATGACAACCATATGGCCCAAACACCCCAGTCACTCCAGATGACAGCCAACCAACCCCCAGAAGCAAAGCCATGCTGCTCACGGGCAGCTGACCACAACTGCATGAGGGAGTCCAAGTGAGAGTAACAGAAGAACTACCGAGATCAGCTCAGCCCAATTTGCCAATGCTCACATTCATAAGCTAAATATGTGGTTGTTGTTTTAAGCTAGTAAATTTGGGGTAGTCTGTTATGCAATAATAGATAATTGATACAACAATAATTTTGTTTTTAATAACTCCCAATAATACTCTGAACTTATTGCCATGGTTTCATCTCTGAGGTGCCATGGGTTTTGCCTCTTGACATATTCATAACATAGATTTGTTTTGGGATATCACATGAACTTCAATGGCTCTAGCAAAAAAAAAAAAAAAAAA
>NW_007727635.1:346048-347526 GCF_000696425.1 Galeopterus variegatus
AAAAAAAAAAAAAAAAAATTGCCCCTGATTCTTCCATAAAGACACAAAGATGTAGGAAGGTTGGGTAAACTGTACAGGAAATTTTGGATTTGCCAACATTGATTTGAGGAGAAAGAGGAGGGTTAAATACATTTTAAAAATTGCATTTCTCGGACATAGATGATTTTCTGACCTTCAGCCGGCGGTCTGGGTCTCCACTGCATAGAGAATTTACAGATACTTTGAATGATTTCCAGGCTGGGCTTAAGTTATTCATCACAACCTGGGAAAAGAAAGAGAGGACTGATGAGTGGGGGAGGAGATGCTTGACATTTTCACATTTCAACATTAAAACTGCTTGAGAAGCCATTGTGATGCTTATGAAAAGGACGATTGTCTGGAACAGGTGCCTTAATGAAAACCTGAAGTGGTAAATCTTCTAAGGATACCCACTAAGCAGATCATTATTGGCAAAACTCCTGCAGTCACTGTCCTGGCTGTTGTTTCATGAATAATGACAATAGTATTGTCCAGCATGTGGATACTAAAGATGACCCGTTCTATATGAAAAGGGGCTGGAATTAAGAAGGTGGGGCTCCCTCTGGCCATTGATAGAGGACCCCAGTTCTGTAGAATCATCAGTGCTATGTCTGGCACACATTTCCTTCTCCTGGGGTCAGCAGAGGTAAAGACTCTTGGCGAAAGTGGAGGGTGTGGCAAGACCATTCTATTGCTAAAGAGGTAGATGGTAATCTGTGACTTTGAGTCACATCAGATTGCAAGTCAGAAGAGAAGTTTCTAGAAGAAATGCTGGGAGCATACTTATTCTAGCTCATCACCATCTCAACTAGAATATCCTGGAAAGGCATAAAAGGGTCAATCTTCAGATTACAAACTAAGTCTGTAACATAGTAAAACCCTTTTAAAACCAGCTTACTAATCATGAGCTCGGCTAAATACTGCCTGAGACCATACCAGTCAAGTCTTATAATGCTATCACTATGGTTCAAATAATTCCGTTTGGTTCAGAATGTGTGAGTAGCTGCTCTATGCCTAGCATTGTACTGTGTACTCCAGGGCAGCAGTTCCCAAAGTGGGGTTCCTGCCAGCAGGGGCTGCAGCACCTGGGAATTTCTTAAAAATAGAAATATCTAGGCTCCACCCAGACTTACTGACAGACACTCAGAAGGTGAGCCCCCTAGGTGATTCTGATGCATAAATTTTGAGAAACCACTCCTCTAGGGAACATACAAATAAAGTGAAACGGAATTCTCTCATATCAATTTTTCTTCTTATGAAGTTTTTAGTTAGCAGAAGTTTTAGCATTTTAAAAAATTAATTTTCTATCCAAAGAACATTATTTAATAAGTGATTTCCTCTTCTACTGAATTCCTTAATATAATTATAAATTATTGATGAGATCATGAATTCATGATTAAATTTCTTTCAATGCACTGAAGCAAAGAAATAATGTTCCCATGTGTCTTTGTTATGTGTCC
>NW_007727635.1:348693-349711 GCF_000696425.1 Galeopterus variegatus
TCTCATTATTGATACTGGTAAATTCTATTCCCAAGAATCTCTAGAACTTTCCCCCTAACCCCAAAGCCAAAAAGAGAGGAAGATCTTGTGACAGAAGAAGTCCAACAATATGCCATCCACCTCCTTTCTCCCTGATTAAAGCCACCATTCATTGACTGGAGCAAAAGCGTAAGATGATACCAGTTCTGATTTTCCCCAAAGCTTATTTACTTGTCCCAGAAGAAGTTTATTTCACAAAAGGAATCTTTATGTGTGGTAGTGATGTGATGCTGTTCAGGGCAGCTGTGTTGACCACACCTCAATATATTCTCTAAAGAATAAGTTTCAGAGACTCACATTGTTCTGTAGTATGCAGTGAACATACTATTTATATCCAGCTCCATTCATTTATTCATTCTTTTATTTAACACATTTTATTAGATGCCAACTATGTGTGAGATGATATCCACAACTAGCCCATCCAAGACTACATAATTTTTGTTCCTTAAGAATGACATGGCAAGTTCCTCTAACACCACCTGCAATTCTATCACTTCAGGAAATTGGAGTTGGTTTTACAGTCTGGGGCAGTGGGAATATGGCACCCCCATCATCATCCTATGAAAATCATGGGGGTTCTTTCTTTATCCTGCCACTGGCAGGTAAGCACAACAGGGTCTTCTCTCAGCTCCAAGTCATTCAGCGTAGTTATGCTGCTTTCTCCTTATCCATGAACTTTCTACCCCTACAGATCCTTCTCGGACAAGCTTGTAAGTAAAATAAAATAAAAAGGGATATATGAGTTGTTCGTTGAATGTGTGTCTGGTAGTGGGTAGTAGAGTAGTGGGAGTAAGGTTTTTAGGGTCACTTGGAGAAAGAGGATGGAGGGTGAGGAGGAGATACGGCTAGACCAAGTGGCTACTGAGACAGGGCAGCTCTTCATATGACAGTCTTGACATTAGTCCAGTGTATGTACTTTCCCTGGGGAGGCAGTTTGGCTCAAGTCAAATAACCTCAATTCAAACCTCAGCTCCACCCT
>NW_007727635.1:350584-352419 GCF_000696425.1 Galeopterus variegatus
GGTTTCTCCAAACAGGCCAGTTTATCATCTTGGGAGATGAGATGGCATGGTTGAAAATGACTCTTCTTACCTCAGTTCGGTGCACGAGCTGCTGAGTTGCGTCATCATTCATGCGAAAAATTTCCAGAAATGGGTCAGACTTACTGAAGAAATCCTAAAATAGATAAACAGCAATAATTTGTTTTTTTTTTTTTTTTCCGACCTGCATTTGATCTAGTCCTGATCAATCAGGGAGATTTAATCAATAGGAAACTCATGTGGAATGGAGGTCATGCTTGTTATCCTTCCCTGAATATCTGCCCCAATTCTACCCAATCTCTCTTCTCCCCAAACATCACCCTCTCTTGGCTTTGTTCTTCATCCCTGTGATCCCTTGGCTAAAATGAGCTGCATCTGAGCTCTGAGTCTTTTGTGAAGTAATTACTTGCTTGGTTAAAATCCAAAGTATTCTTCAAAGATTAATCCAAATCCCAGTTCTTTGAGAAGTATTTGCTATCTTAAACATGTTAATTACAGCTATTATAAAGCTTATGCCTGATGACTACAGTATCTGGATCACCTGTGGGTCTGTTTCTATTATCTGTTTCTTGGTTCTGCCTCTTGGTGTGCTTGTTAATTTCTGATTAAGTAGTCTATGCAGTATAAGAAAGATTATAAAGGTTTTAGATGAGTCTTTAGTTTATAGGAAGCAGGTAGGATGGGGGAGGTCACCTGAATCCAATTAAGATTAAGCTATTTAGAGTTTAGGTTTCTTCAGAAGTCTTTAAAGTCCCAATCTATTTCTGATTTTTTCACTCCTTGGCTATGGTTCTTAAAGAGCTCTAACTGGCCTAAGTATCTATGAGGGCTGTTCCTCCTTGAAAAGTCCTCAATGCTAGTTTTTATTTGCGAGACTCCCAAAGGCTCGGTTTATCTCCATAGTCTCTTGGCTCTAGGTTTTTGTTCAGTTTCTCCCTACACTGATATTTGCTAATTAGTAAATGCCTTGAGAGGATAAGCCACTCAAACTGTTGGACTAACTTCCCTTCTCTAAAATATTTATGAATCTTTAGCCCTAGCTCTCTTAGAAATGCTGAACTTCAGTTTTTCTTCCCCAGTCCAATGAGGCCACCAAAAACTCTGCTCAACATCTCTGTATCTTAGTAGTTATTTTCTGCTAGGCTTCCCAGCCTCTCTATCCATGCTATTTTAGGAATAAGCTTTGAGGAATTGCCTTGAGTGGAAAACCTGCACAGAATGTCTGAATCATCGTGACAGTTTCCTTCTCTCCAGCTTCTTGGTCCTCACATATTGACAGCTTTAGGACTCTCAGACAGATGTCTGGTATCTTGTCTAGTGTTTACAGTTGTTTTCAGTGAGAGAATGATGTAAAACAAACATCATTCTCATTAGTGCCTCATTAGTGAAAGAAGAACCTATCTGCCTTCTTTTAATCCTCTTTTTTATTCCAATAGATTATAAACTCTCAGGGAGGAGAAACTCTGTTTACTTTGTTTATTTTTCCTTATATTTCTACTACTTCCTCAGCATCTCCCACAGTGTCTAGATTTTAGTAGTACATAGTGTTTTATTGAATGAATGAATATATAAATAAATTAATGAATGACATGAATACCCGGTGTAGGATAGGAGTCTATCTGAGCAATTGCCTTAGTCATTATACTCTTATTATGTATTTCACCAGATAATTTTTTTTCAGAAATCTAGACTGTAGCAAAGCAGAAATAAGCGTACATTTATCTTCAAAAAAGTCGTCTTTTATCCCTAAAAGTTAGCAAGCCAAGCTCATTATTTCACTTTGTGCATTGTTTGGTCTCTGCTTCTAAATTTTCCCT
>NW_007727635.1:353940-354834 GCF_000696425.1 Galeopterus variegatus
AGATGAGAAAAATAGAAAGAAAAAAACTCCCATAACCGCACCCACAAGTCCATAACCATTAAGAGTATTTTGCTCAATCTTTTTCTAGAATCTAGACATAATTTTCTTTACTTTCTTCTTTTTAATAAACATATTTGTGATCATACTCTATATACAATTTAGTATCCTATTCCTTTCACTTGGTGGTATATTGCAGTGGTTGTTAAATTTTATTTTACATTCTTTTAAAATACCGTTTAGGTTAGCACCAAGTTGTCAGGAGGACATACTATAAATCAAGGAAAGAAAGATCAGATACAGTCTCTGTCTTCAAGTAACTAAAAATCTAATATGCAGGACACTGGCTTTAGAATTGCTTTCAAATCCTGACTCTACCACATATAATCTGGGTGATCTTGGGCAAGATCTTTAATTTCTCCCCATCTGTTTCCCATGGAAAGAGTATCCCCCTTTGCCTTGTAGCAGTATGGGAGAAAGAGAAGCTGAGGCATGTGAGTGCTGAGTGCAGGGCCTGGCACATGGGAGACACTCAGGAAATGCTGGCGGCTATGATTATCAACAGAGAAGAGAATGCGGGAAAACACTTCATAAAGAACCATACAAATATCAGGGATGATTAACATGAAGAAGGCATCTGATTCTTGGAAACAAAACAACTCATAAGCAGCTCAAAAATATCAAGTGTACACTCAGAAATTTGTAGCTTCAAAACAGCAACTCTGGATCTAATTGTATGGTTACTTTACTCTGGAATTTTCAACTTTTTTTGCTGGACCATCAGCATTAAGATGGCTCATGGGACAGTTCAGTGCAATGAAGATGAATTAATGGAACATTTTACTGAAGTTTTGTTACAGTGAAATTCTTAAATAACCCAGAGGCCAGATTCCTGTG
>NW_007727635.1:355486-357349 GCF_000696425.1 Galeopterus variegatus
TAAGCAGCTCAAAAATATCAAGTGTACACTCAGAAATTTGTAGCTTCAAAACAGCAACTCTAGATCTAATTGTATGGTTACTTTACTCTGGAATTTTCAGCTTTTTTTGCTGGACCACCAGCATTAAGATGGCTCATGGGACAGTTCAGTGCAATGAAGATGAATTAATGGGGCATTTTACTGAAGTTTTGTTACAGTGAAATTCTTAAATAACCCAGAGGCCAGATTCCTGTGCCCTTTCAGTCCAATATAAAAGAAATTTATTTAAGTGAGAGAGTGATAAGCAGTCAGCTAAGGTTGGATTAGAAGAGGAGGCAGTGCATAACCACGACAGTGATCTTGAAAATAGAGTATTGGACCTAGAAGAAATTGTCTGAAAGATGCAGTCATATCCAGGCTCTATAACTTACTAGCCTTGTGACTTTGGGCAATTTTTCAACCTCACTATGTTTCATCTGCAAAAGGGAAAGAAAAATAGCCGCCTTTGGGAATATGGTTATGAAATTTGGGGAAAATGTAGCTTAGACACCTAACACCTGGCACATCTGTAGGTGCTCAATAATTATAATTTTTATCATTCATGCAGACAAGATTACAGTTCTCAGGCAGGCATACCTGAACATAGCAAAATCACATCACAGCGGGTAGAGATTTTACATTGCTTGAGAGCAGGGGTTGGCAAACTATGGCACATAAGCCAAATCTGGCCCACTGTTTGTTTCTGTGAATAAAGTTTTATTGGAACACTGCCACGCTCATTCATTTTCCTCTTGTCTATGGCTGTTTTCATGCTTAGAAGGCAGAGCTGAGCAGTGAGGACAGAAACCTGCAAAGCCTAAAATATTTACCATCTGCCCCTTTACAGAAAAAGTTTGCCAACCTTTACTTTAGAGACACATTTGTTTACTTCTACAGCACCCCATCAAAATAGAACCATGGGAACACTAAAATGCAGTCTATCATGATTACTATTACAAATGTGGAGTCCACTGGTGTCAGAATAAGTTCCAGTACATGACTACTTTCTCAGATAAGGGAGGAGAAAGAATATTTTGTCAGCTTGAATGTTCCAAAGTGTTATCACATTCATATCTTTACTTACTTGTTAGATTAATGGACAACTAGCTGCTAATGTAATGAATGAGCTTTAGAAGTTGGGAAGCCCCTCTCTCCACTAAATGAATCGCATTAACATTAGGTAAATAAGTTATTTCTCACAAAACTAATTTATTTTATATACTAATTCTCATTGAAGAGTGCTTCTCAGATTTCAAGGATTCTGGATTTCCATCTTGGGTAGATGGCTGCTGGTTTGCTGAACAGCATTGGAAAGGTAAGTTAAAAATGACTATTTCTGTCAACAGAGGTAGACATTTCTTTGTCATTGTGGTTTACAAAAGTATTTAGTGTTCCCTGATATGCCCCACAACAGAGGTTCTCAGACATGTGGTCTTAGGACCCCTTTACATTCTTAAAAATTATTGAGGACCCCAATGGGCTTTCGTTTATGTGGGTTATACCTATCAATATTTACCATATAATAAAACTGATATGCTTAAAAATATTTATTTGTTATATTATTTTAAAAATAAAAATAAATCCTACTATACCATAACAAAAATAGCATTTTTTAATGAAAAATAATGATATTTTCCAAATTTAAGAAATAGAAGAATAGCATTATTTCACAGTTTTGCAAATCAGTTTAATAGAAGGCTTAATAGAGGGCAGCAGAATTCTCATATCTGCTCTGTATTCAATCTGTTGTGATATTAGGCATCATGTAGCCTCTGGAAAAGTTCACTGTACACATGCGACAGAATGATGAAGAAAGAAAATAATGTATTAGTGTTATTATGAAAA
>NW_007727635.1:357659-364151 GCF_000696425.1 Galeopterus variegatus
TATCAATATTTACCATATAATAAAACTGATATGCTTAAAAATATTTATTTGTTATATTATTTTAAAAATAAAAATAAATCCTACTATACCATAACAAAAATAGCATTTTTTAATGAAAAATAATGATATTTTCCAAATTTAAGAAATAGAAGAATAGCATTATTTCACAGTTTTGCAAATCAGTTTAATAGAAGGCTTAATAGAGGGCAGCAGAATTCTCATATCTGCTCTGTATTCAATCTGTTGTGATATTAGGCATCATGTAGCCTCTGGAAAAGTTCACTGTACACATGCGACAGAATGATGAAGAAAGAAAATAATGTATTAGTGTTATTATGAAAAATAGTTTCAACCTCATGAATTCCCCTGAAAGGATCTTGGGAGCTTGGACCACACTTTGAGGACTGCTGCCCTATGGCATACTCTCACCTCCTTCCTCCCTGGCTTTCTACTTCCCTGAAATCCATAGGAACCTTACCAAGTCTTCCACATCCTGAAACCAATCCAACTTCTATTTGTTAACTCTCTGCTCTGAAGGAAGATTCAGACTTTAGTCAGGCAACCTGATTGAGTCCCTCTCTGTCACTGATTTTTTTTGTGTTAGGTAAGCCATTTTACATTTCTGAGCATCAATTTTCTCATTTGTGAAAGAAGGCAGCTGGATTAGACCAGTGGCTTTCTACCTGAGATGTTTAGATACCAGGGGGTTACTAGAATTACCGCAAGGGGACTGGGGAATCCAGATCTCCTATAACCATTGTCTGAATTTTCCCCACATATTTGCACTACAGTTTTTTCTTTTCTTTTCTTTTTTTTTTTTTTTATGTGACCGGTAAAGGGATCGCAACCCTTGGCTTGGTGTCACCCGCACCGCGCTCAGCCAGTGAGCGCACTGGCCATCCCTATATAGGATCCGAACCCGGCGCTGCACTCTCCTGAGTGAGCCATGGGGCCGGCCCTGCACTACAGTTTTTAAATATACATAGAAATCAGTTACCTTTATACTCACTAAACAACAAAAAAATTAAGAGCTTGATTAAGCAATAAGTTCAATTGTTAACAGGTAGGTAGCTATAAAATTATTTAATGCAGAAAGCTAGAAAGAGGTCCTCCTTGAGAACCATTTGGACTATTTTTCCAGCTGTGACATGAAATCATTGTACTATCTTATTCTGGTTCTATCACAAAATATTATGGCACATTGTATTTTCCAAAGATGACCACCACGTTGTTCACTGTCCACATGCTTTTCTACGGTGTGGCTTTGCCACTCCCCCATCAAGGCGTGGAGTTTAACTCCCCTCTCCTAGAATGTGCGCTGGCTTTATGACTCACTTGTAACAACAGAATGTGGCAGAAGTGATGATATATGACTTGCAAGGCTAGATCAGAAAGGCCATGAAGCTTTCTGGCTGGTTCTCTTGAGATGCTCTTTCTGGGAGAAGCCAGCCACACTGTAGAAAATGTCACCAACCCAGAGACACCATGTAGGCAGTCTGGTTGATTGTTCCAGCTGAGTCCAGCCTTTCACTTATCCTATTTGCCAGGCATGTGAGTAAGTAAAGCAAGCTTGGAGCCTCCAGACAAACTCAACAACAGCTGAATACCACTGGGTGACTTATATCAACTAAGGAGCAGAAGAACTGCCCAGTTGAACTGACTGAATTTTTGATACTCAAAATCATTATATCACTGAGATACAATGAAATAGTTGTTAATTTAAGTCACTAGATTTTGAGGTGGTTTGCTATGCAGCAATAGAAAACCAGAGTTGTAATATTGTGTCTTTGGGTAAGTCATCAGATCTTGCTGAGCCTTTGGTTCCTGAAGAGGTGGTGTGAGATGATCTTCATGGTACTGTCTTGTTTCTACAACTTTGCCCTCTTTCCACCTGACCATTCACCTTTCAGACCAAACTGAAGCAAAGGCTTCTGCTTTGCTCTCTGGATTATGAAGGAGTCTGAACAAGATACAGCACATTATGGAGGAGCTGGGGTCTACACCTTGCTGGGGCAATGAGGCTCAGCGACAGCCAGGACCCTGAGCAATCAGTGCAGCTAACGGTGGGGATGGCCATGCAGAACCATATTAAGTGCTGGAAGGGGATCTTTCAGTTCTGTGAGCAAGTGTTCATTTGACTGAATGGAAAATGTTCAAACACGGCCTGTGATTGGGTAGAAGTTGTGAGAAAGAGTACAGATGGAAGTCAGACTGACATGAGATTGAATCTTCAGTTTACCACTTACTAGTGGGGTACAGTGGCCCACCAACAAGTCTCCAAGTCCCTTTGTACTTTATCATAAGTCAGTTAGAGGACAAATTACAGGCATTTAACAGATTATTAAGTGGAAAGAGACCATTATAAGCCAGTAAGTGAGTAGCTTAAAACTGCCACACGCTGACCCAATGGCTTATAACGGCACTGAGGAAGATACTGCAAGCAGTTTGGCAAATTCTTCTTTAATGTGGGGAGATGATGGAGAAGAGAGAGCGTAACAGCTGTGAGAAGGTGAAGGTTAAAAGCTCGTACCCAGCAGACATCAATGCGCACTGCGGTTCCCAGCACCTGCCTCCCGCTGATGTCAAAAGGTAGCACCTTGTGAGGGTTTCACACAATCTACTCAGGACATTGAAAAAATCCAAATATATTTAGTTTACAAGTCTTCCCTTACATGAATTACCCTTTCCAGGACACTCTGATTATACGTCACTTATCACATCCAATCGTGGCTACAGTATTATTGTGTCATTTGTTTTTTAAACTTATGTTTTACTTAGATGATGAAATCTAGGTTGTGGATGTGAGAGTGGTATGTCTTTTTCTAGTATGTCTTTTTCCCAGCATCTCATGTATAATAAGCACCCAAGAAAGTTTGGTAAATGAATGATGAATGAGTAAATAAACAAATAAAAGAGTGAACCAGTGGATGCAGAAATGGGCTGAGTATTTTTTCTAGGTGAAAAGTGAACAAGATGTACCAGGATATAAGCTGCTCCCCAAGACTTCAAATAGTGTCTTGAAACACTGCTTTACCGTGTTCAGCCTAATGCCTGTAAGTCATTGTTTGAAAAATGTGCTGCTGCATCTACAAATTCCCAATTCTCTAGTTATATTCTAGGAAAATGGAGTCCTGTGAGAACCCATTTATTGATATGATTTTTGTTTGTTTGTTTGTTTTACTTAAGGATATGGTTGGAGGGAAATCATAGTATCATATGGTGAGGTTGGGAGGACATCCCTGTCCTACTTTTTAAGGTATGGAGACTGCAGAACTTCTGTGTCTACATGGCTAACATAGCCTGTGATTAGGTAGAAGTTGTGAGATATGATAGAAAGAGTACAGATGGAAGTCAAACTGACATGATGTTGAATCTTCAGTTTTACCACTTACTAGCTGTGTACAGTGGCCACAAAAGTGTGCCTTGCAGACCTCCAGCTACAGGGAGCCTAATTGACCATTTGCACCAAGGTTAGGCTTCCCACAGGCTGCTCCCTGCCAGTGACTGAGTACACAAAAGATGTTAAGGCAGGCTCCTTCCTGGGAGACATGGGATGCCCTAGTGGCTGACTTTGGCTCTGGGACTCCCTGCTGGCCTTTCTGAACCTTCCTCAGACTGCACGGCCTTCTAGACGTCCACCACCCTTTACTCCCTCTCTCCTTCACTCGTGGTCAGCCTTGCATCACAGTCTTGGCTTTCCCAGATTTCTCCTCTGTGTTCCCTGCACAGGAATTTCTCCTAATAAAATCCTTGTATATTTAATACTATCTTGGTGTCTGTTTCTCAGAGGATTTGGACTAACACGGGGAACGACCTTAGACATGTTACTTTATCTTTGAATCTTTTTCTGGATCTGCAAAACAATGTTAATAATACCTGTTACATGGGACTTGTACAAATGACTAAATGTGATAATGCACGAAAAACTCTCAGCTTAGTTCTTGGCAAATATAGGAGCTTAATAAACGTCACTTTTCTTCCCTTTCACGTTTTCTCCCTTGGAATGTCCCTAGCTATAGGGTTAAATCATATTTACCTGTGCACATCTGACCTGTGGCACTTGGAAACAAATGAAGTCTTGGTGTAATAAAATTGTCCTGTTTTAATTACAGTCTTTCCCCTTCTCATTTAGTGCTTCCCAATTTGGGGGAAGCCTTAGTTTGCAGACCTCTCTGAAATCTTTGATCTGTTTAATAATGTGGGTTGAAAGGAAAAAAATAGCTGCAGGAGGAAATATGATTAAATTGTGTGTGCAGCTTTATTACTTCCTTCAATAAGGTTAATGTCAAACACTTTACCTTGTCATCCAATTTCCGTGCATTGAATGCAAGTTCAACATAGTCATCATTGCCAGATAATTCTTCTGCAATCACCTGAAGGAAAAAGCACACATTAGCTGCAGTAGAGGGTGGACCACTTAGCTTAGGAACCCATGAGCAAACTTAGCTCATGTCCAAAACTTAACAAAGACAGATGTTGAGCAACCCTAATGAACATGGCACAGCATTTCCAGGTGTTCGACGGAACTTTGTGAAATAGTCGACAGTAGATAACTAGATTTCATGAATGCTGAGCATGAGAACATGAGAGATGGGACCCGAGGTGAAAGAAGAGATATTGGGAGCAGCAGATAGGAAGAGCTTCTTTCATTAAAGGCTACATGGCATTGGATGGCACTTCCATAAATTACTGTAATTTTTAACCCTTTGGGAAGCTACAAAAAATGAAGAGCAGTAATAGTCCTCTACTGTTTTGAGTCAAACCAACGAGGAATGGTAAAATAAACTGGCCTCTGTGTTTTTTCCAGACCAATGGTTGTATGGTCATCAAAGAAATGTTGTAATTCCTATTTTTCAAAAGACTGACCCTGGGCTTTCTGAGTTGAGAGAAAGAGTCAGACAATGAGAGAAAGAAACAGACCGGCAGACAGAGACAGAGAGAGATAAGATCTAAACCCTTAATATCCAAGGAAAGAGAATTCCTAACAAAGATTGTGGTAAAAATGAAGAGATAATACAGTCCAAGAGCCTCTTTCATAATAAGTCACTTTTCAGTATTTCATAGCCAGTGACTGTCAAAGCCTTAGAGCAGAAAATGGTGGGAAAAGTCAGGAGGAAAACAATAAAAACAAAAGCAACAAGTCTCTGTAGACTAGCTGCATATGGTTTAAGCCATTTATAGATTATGTTAGGATTTCACCATGTATTCAGGGACAACAGCACATGGGCACCCTTATCAAACTGGTTATGTCAAGACACTGAGATTTAATTCAATTTTATTTCCATTCTATCTGAGCTCAACTTTTCTGCTATGAATTGCTCTGAATACTCATTGGTAGCCTCTGGAAAATTTAAGTGATTTGCATGTAGTATTAAATTTAAAATGTTGTCTAAAGAGGGATAGACCCCAAAAGTGTGAGCAACTGAGAGTAGGAAATATGAGTCCAGGTATATAGGAAAAACTCAAGAACTACTTGATAAACCAGGAACAATCATCTTTCTATTTTTCATTTGGTCCTCTTTTATCCCTTAGCACATTAATATCTCTTATACTAAATCTGAGTGGTGATCCTTAACTGTTTTGTGGTGACAGACTGCTTTAGAAAGCTGATGAAAATTATGATCTCCATCTGCAGAGCCCTAAAAAATTGTACACACACTTTCAAGTATTTTCTAGGAGCTATTGAAGCCAATGTTTTGATCCAAGAATCCAAAATTAAGAGGAGAATTTAAATGTTGGAAGGATCATGAGAAGTTATTGCTTAATGGGCACAGAGTGTATATTTAGGGACATGAAAGAGTCAGAAGGGTGCTTTCCAGGAGTTGGGTTTGGAGCAGCCAGTCCGTCTTGGCACTGCACCTGGGCAGATGGCTGTTTAGGGAGGGCTTACCGTGATGGAGGATTTCCCCGCCGTGTTCCCATGCTTCAGCAAGGATTTGGACAGCTTTCTCTGGGAAACAATCTGCACAAAGGGAAACAAAAAGTGGTGATACTAGTCATATTACTGCAGGTTTATTTTAATTTTTTTCCCTATAAAATTCTGCATTTACAGCTCTACCTGAAATTATGACATCTATGTCCATGTGTATTCCAAGGTTTGCCCATGTCTTTCCTTCCTCTTATGGTGTGTATGTAGTGAGTGAGTGAGGAATTATAGATAATTCGGTCAATTAGGAGGTGGCTTAATTGTTGCTGAGGCGCTTATATCAAAATTTGATGGATGTGACATGTACATTAAGATAAAGTACTTCAGAATGATCTCAAATAAGCACTAAACCTCTGGGGAAGGGCACTAAAAGTGGGGAATGGGTACAAGAGGGAAAAGGAACCCAAGGTTTAAATATGCAGCTTCTGTGTCAATAACCTCAAGAGTTCTATTATTAATATATTCATTAGGAAGCTATAAAGTAAGTCATCAGAAAACTGATGCTCAGGGGCCGGCCCGGTGGCGCACTGGATAGTGAGCCGCTTGGGAAGCGCGGCGGCGCTCCC
>NW_007727635.1:364943-391196 GCF_000696425.1 Galeopterus variegatus
CACTGAGGGTTGCGATCCGTTGCCGGACATGGAAAAAGACAAAAGACAAAAAAAAAGAAAACTGATGCTCAGACAAGCCAATAGGAATAATTGGGGTCCTTTCCATAACTCAGTGTCAATGCACACATGCAACGACAACTCAAATCATCATCATACTGGGAGCAATTCTTAGCAGACCCTGCGCTATTCCCCACTTCCCCTCTTTCTTCCTTTTTTGAAAGAGAAGTTTGGCAAGGCATTGAGGCCCTGGTGCTTATGCAACCCATGATTCCAAAGGAGAAAAGGGTTAAAAGAATCTAGTTAAAGCCACGCTCAGGCTCAAGGAGAACAGCATCACTTGTCATGGTGGGCAGACTCTATTTAGATGGCCCCATTGATCCTAGCTCCCTGGTGTTCATGCTGTTGTGGAACGCCTCTTCTTGAGTGTGGGATGAACTAAGTGACTTGCTTCTGTCAAACAGAATACCACGAAAGCAATATTAGGTTACAAAATGACGGTGACTTTTGTCTTGCTCACCATCTCTTATTCTCTCCCAGAGCCTTTGCTGTGAGGGAAGCAAGCTGCTAGGCTGTGAAGAGCTCTACAGAGAGGCTCATGTGGCAAGGAATTGATGTTTCCTGCCCACAGCCAGTGAGGACCAGAGACCTGCCAACAGCCATGTGCATGAGCTTGGAAGAGCCTCTACTGAGTTGAACCTGGAGATAACTACACTTGACTGCAGACTTGTGAGAGACCCTGATTCAGAGGATCCAGAAAAGCTGCATCCCAGTTCTTGACACACAGAAGATGTCAAGTTTTGGGATATTTTTAATGCAGCATTTGGTAATAATACATACATTATTTACAGAAAGATAGGAAAGGAGATCATCGTGAAAGGCAGGGAAACCAGCCCATTCTCTGAAATCCTCACATACTTTTATCTCTGTGTTACAGCATTGAAAATACCAAGAGTGTGCTAGTGCCAAATGCACAAAGTCTGGAGGACTTCCCTAGGCCAAGCAGAGTTAAGGATCCTGATGTGCAGTCTTGCTGTGATCTGCAGAGAAAAAAATATTTCTGTAGAAAATCACCTGGTGATGATGATGGTGACAATGTCATCGTTGACAGCAGGAGAAAGGCCCATTTAAGGTGTACATATTATGTGGCAGATGCTTTATTCATCCACAAGTATTTATTCTGCCCCCACTGTATGCCAGACCTGGAGCCAGGCACTAAGAATAGAGTGGTAAGCTAAGTCAGATGCCATATCTGACCTCATGGAGCTTACAGTTTCTCTCCAGCGGTCTTTTAGCAAGGGCAGTGGGGAAGACTCATGAATAAATGACAAAACAAGGGTCTGCTGTAAGTGGTAGCAAGGCCAACATCTGACTAAAGAAAGGCAACTTATCCTATTTTCCAAATAAATCTGGCCTCAGAAATACTTCTATCCTTTGTCACTGTGTTTGATCCACATTGATGACCTACTCCCATGGCTCCAAGTGACCCCAATAACCCTCTCAGCACTGTAATAACCCACTCACTGGGTTGCCAGGTGTGGTAGACTGTCTTTAGGAACCGTGTCTTACAACATCCTCATTATCTTTATTCAAGAGAGAGCAAGGGGGATTTAACCCATGAGAACTGCATGGCTATAGTTCTCTCTCCTCACTTTTAATGTATCTAGAAATACCAACCTTTCCATTTGCAGAGTGTGAAGAGAATGCTACTACGTACCAGCTCCTGCCTTTTGCAAATGCTAGGAAGATAAGTAGTTTCTGGGAAATCTCATTTCTTAGGAAGTGGGCATTTGGGTATACAAGTGGCTAATCAAGCAGGCAACAAAACAAACTTGGTTTACATGCCCAGGCCTCCATTTCAGCTCCAAAGAAGAGTAATAATTAGGGTTTCAAACCTTTCATTGTATTAATGATGAACAAGCAATAAGTTGTCATTGATGCTGCCATTCTTAGGATTGTTGGGCAAAAATAGCAGGGATGCCCAGCTGGGGCAGCGATCTACAGAGAAAAACCTATTTGTTGCAAATCCCACTCATCATGATGCCTTATTGCAGCTGAGGCAACTGCGCCAAGCTCAGAAAGGCCTGAGGTCTTGAAAGAGGATGAAGAAGTTAGAGTGACAAGGACTTACCCTGGCTGCAGCTGACATTTGAGGTGAACTGATAGCAAGCTCTGCCTGGCATCAAGGCTAAAGGGGATGCACTTGTCAGAAGTCCTCTAATTTGATTTTTTCACCCTGTACTGGGGTCACAACTGCAAACCTTAGCATTCAACAAAAGGGTAAAGTACAGAGGGAGGAGATAGAAGTTGAAACACTCTTTTTAGCCAAGTTGGACCAGAAGGGACATTAGTATTCTTAGGTCCCTGATCTGCATCCACACGCAGATCTGGGGAGGAAGTGCTTCTTCCCTGGTGAAGTGGACAAAAGCTTGTAATGGTACAGTTTCTCATTTTTCAGGCAAATCCACTGTTTCATCTAAATAAATAGGAACAAAGCTGGGAAAATTAAAAGCTTTTTTTGGCCAGTATTTCAACATGTGTATATTTAGCTAAATTTCTTCCAAAGTTTTTCAAAACATTCATTTTGGGAACTAAACAGTCATTTTTCATAAGACTGCTTTTACTAAAAATACCTTCACAATTTTTTTTTGAAATCGCTTTCAGACTATTGCAATATCAAATATTTATTGAACACTATCTATGTGCCAGGCACTGTTCATAGGCTACAGTGGTGAACAGAAAAATATTAAAAACATCTTTACAGTCACATCTCTGTAAGCCAGAATGGATACCCCAAAGCATGTATTACAGAACTTTCATTCCTTAAAATGTAAGTATGTATTATGTAAGAAAAGTTTTTATGTAAATAAATTTGGAAATCACAGGATTAATGGGTAAAAGTAGGAACTAAGAAAGGCACAGCTCTGAAGCTTTCTTAGCCATGCTGGGGAGAGGATGGTTGGTGTGCCCCTGTGCTTACGTTTTATGTAAATTCAGTGCAGTCCTCAGCTCCCCAGTGGAAAACTACAAAGGACCATAGGGAGGATGATTCAGAACAACAGGAGCAATGGGTAATCTATTGATTTGGGCTTCCTGCCCTAACCTTTCTATTAAGCAGCGTTCTAATTACTTCAAGTCTAATTACAGGCTTTTACCCTTTCTCTGACTTCATTAGCAAGGGATGGAGTGGAGGGAGAGTTTCGGAGAGGGATTTAAGGACTGCCTGTGTATTAATTATCCACCTTCTTCTCATCTCTTGGGTAAGGCCCATCATCATCACAAATGACCTGGCTGGCTCAGTTATCAGTCATAGGCCACTGCCCCCTCCACACCCCACCCCCACCCCCAGCCATTCCCATACCATGTGACAATCTGGAGAATGAGGAAAGGGCGCATTTCCAAGCAGCCAATGTCCAGGCCAGAACATTTTGTCAGGAGCACATGGTATGTTTTCAACTACTCCTTTTGGTGGATGTGACTTGTCGTCAGTGAGGTTGGCGACCAGATATAAGCAGTTCATAGGACAGAGGAGGGATTGTTTGACCATTTTTAAGTGAAAGAGGCAAACTCCAGCTTTGTGGTAGTTAGACTAAATATTTCTATTATTACCAGTTAACAGGTGAAGGGACCAGAAGCTCAAAGATAACTAAAGCCAGATAGCTATTAAGGGGTCATAATAAGTGCTACTTTGGTAGCTCTTATTATGTGACAGCTACTGCTCTAAAGTGCCCACATGTATTGATTCATTTAAACCTCATGACAACCCTATGAAGTATTATCATATGCTAAGTGCTACTTTGGTAGCTCTTATTATGTGACAGCTACTGCTCTAAAGTGCCCACATGTATGATTCATTTAAATCTCATGACAACCCTATGAAGTATTATCATATGTCCATTTACAGGTGAGAAAATTGAGGTATAGAGATGGTATTAGTTTGCTAAGGCTGCCGTAACAAATTACCTCAAACTTTGTGGGCTAAAACAACAGAAATTGACTCTCTCGTGTCTCTGGAGGGCAAAAGTCTGAAACGAAGGTCGTGGCAGGGCCATGATCCCTCCAGAGGCTCCGGGGGATTCTGTGCCACACTCTACCTCCCTCTTCACACAGTCCTTTCTCTTCCTTCTGCGTCTCTCCTCCATATGTCTCCTATAAGGATACCTGCCACTGGATTAGGGCTCACCTGGATCATCTAGAATGATCTTCTTATCTTGAGATCCTTTACTTAATTAGACCTGCAAAGACTCTTTTTCCAAATAAGGTCATATTCACAGGCTCTGAGACTCAGGACGTAGACATATCTTTTGGGAGGTCACCGAATAACCCACTACAGAGAGGCTAAGTAACGTGCTTAAGGTTCCACAGCCAGTAAGTAGCAGAGCTGGGATTTGAATCTGGACAGTTCATTTTCAGAGTCCACGTCCTTAACTGCTAGACTCTCCTGCCTCCAATGAATGACAGAGGTAGGATTTGATTCAGGCCCTGGGTTACACCCTTCCAGATATGCAGAGTGACCCACACTCACTCTTTGTCCTCAGGAGCTCACCAGGGAGGGGAGTTCTCTTTCACTCAGACGACTGCAAGGCCCACTTACCTGGCCCCCTGCCTTCACTCTTGCTAAGTAATGTAGAGCCATAATCACACGTGAAGCTTGAGTGCTAGCCCAGGTGTAGGCCTGTGGGCGGATTAACCTCTCTGAGCCTTGGTTTCCTCAAGTGTGAAATGATAATATATTGTATTATCTACTCCAAGGGTTTATCATGTATATAATGAGTAATTATCAGAATCCCAGCATCAGGTATGTACAGAAGCTCAGGAAATGCTGCCTTCCTCCTCTTTTCTCTCTCATCCAATCAATCTCTACATGGAGATAATTTCAGTCACCTATTGACTTGGACTGGGATCCTGGCAGTGGAAGGGAAGACAAGGAGTGGAAAACAGAGACATTGGAAACACTCTATTGAGGGGGCTTCATGATTGATTGATAGGCTGTGGGGTTACAGAGTGAGACACGAGAGAAGGCTCTCAGGCCTCTGGCGTCTGGGAGGACAGAGATGCCGTTCACTGAGCAGGCACATGGGGGAGGGACAGTTGGAGGGGAGCGTGGAGAGAGCCAGAGAAGAGGGTGAGCTTGGTCTTCAGCTGTTGCTTTGAGATGTCTGTGAGTCACTCAAGTAAATCAGTAACTAGATACTGCTGAACACATGAGTCTGGGGATTAGAGGAGAGTCCTGAGCTGGGAGTCTCCAGTGTACGGATGATAAATGGAAAGGCAGAAGCTGATGGAGAATATATGAAGGAAAGAAGAGGGTCTGAGAGTGAAGTGGCCTTCTAGGCTGAGACCCACAGCCATGTCTCCTTTCTTTACCTTCAGCCCCTGAGTAAAGACCCTGGGGGGACTGCCTCCAGGGCCGTGAGTAGGGTGAGGGACAACACCGTCTCCTCTGTGTCCACTCTGCTCAGGCTATGGGGCTAGAGAAGGCTCTGTGTGGGGACATCCCAAGCAGAGCTGTCTTTTTGTTTGTGTGCTGATGGAAG
Organism: Galeopterus variegatus; assembly: GCF_000696425.1. NCBI lineage: Eukaryota > Metazoa > Chordata > Mammalia > Dermoptera > Cynocephalidae > Galeopterus > Galeopterus variegatus. Next base: position 370,478 of record NW_007727635.1, read on the forward strand.
CTTCAAAAGGAACACAATGAGAAGCTGGAGGTGTTACTGAAGAGGCAGGAAAAGAGCACCTTTGTGCACTGTACAGGGCTCTGTAAGTTGCTACAATGTTTCTATAAGGATATTTGGCAATTTCTACAAAAGAGCTTAAGATGTGTGTCCAAATATTCCACTATTATTAATTTATTCTAAAAAAAAATCAGTGGAGACCATAAAGGTAAAGACATATACACACACACACATACATATAAGTGATGCTTATTAAAATGCTGTTTGTTATTGTAGAATACTGGAAACAGCCTATGTCCATGGTAGGGGGTATGTTACATGAATTTTGCTGTCACAAAACACCATGCAGCCCTAAAATAGATTTTACAGAAGTATATGCATTAACATTGAAAGATGTTCACTATATATTTTTATGTGAAAAAAGGAAGCAACAAAAAGCACGTATAAGTAACCAAATGTTTGTTTTAAAAAGAACGACATGTATATGCATACACAGAAAAAATCTTTAAAAATATATACCAGAATGCTTAGTAATTGTCTATCAATGGTGGGATGAAAGGTGATTTTATTTATTTTTCGTATTTCTGAATAGGTTTATAGTTTTTGCAAAAATCCTGTATTATCTTTTCATATACAAAAACAATAAAGCCATTTCCTACAAATAATTCAGTAGAGGGATGGGAAATCTTACTCTGCTTAAACTGATGTCATGTGGAAGAAGTTACTTAGGTGTCTGGAGCAAGAGCCTGGGATGTGGCCCCACAGCCTCTAACAGAGTGGAGGGCGGGTCCTAGGAGCAAGAGACTCCAGCAGTTGTAAGAGTCCAGTATCTGGTGAACCTGGGACCCAAAGATTTAAATGCCCCTTACGTACTTAGGTGTCTGGAGCAAGAGCCTGGGATGTGGCCCCACAGCCTCTAACAGAGTGGAGGGAGGGTCCTAGGAGCAAGAGACTCCAGCAGTTGTAAGAGTCCAGTATCTGGTGAACCTGGGACCCAAAGATTTAAATGCCCCTTACCTGTGGACTCATGAATGATGCAGGCTTTGCAGATGTTTTCCAGTGATCAGTCATTCTTTAACTCTTACGTTAAAAGTTCTAGCAAGGGGGGTTGCAGACCTGCCAAGGCACAGAATTCCTTTGTAATTGAAATGAGGATATTGTCCCAGATTCAGAAGGCCCGGAGTTTAACTCATTGCTCCCTCACTTGAAAACGGTGTGCACATAAGCGAGTTACTTCAAGGTTTGGGTGCTTAGAAGAAAAATGAGGACATAATGGCCCTTGCCCCTAAGGGGTTTTATCAGGATTAAATGAGAATTGGTGCACAGCTTTCAACATGGGGTCTGGTGGTATTTAAGAACCTTGCTTCTCACTCTGCTTGGCACGCTTTCTGGATGTCTTTGCGTGGCTCACGCCACACATTATTCCAGCTTGTGCCACACTTCCACTCTGACTTTGAATCCAAACCTCTGGTCTTGAAGCTTTGCTCTGCCACTTGGGAGGCATGTGATCTTGGCCTAGTAATGATGGTGATGATAATGATATTGATAGCACCAAGCTTATAAATGTCTGGCACATGGGCCGGCCCGGTGGCGCACTGCTACAGTGCACCGCTTGGGAGCACAGCGACGCTCCCGCCGAGGGTTCGGATCCCACATACAGACCGGTTCCCGCTCACTGGCTGAGCGAGGTGCGGGCGCAACACCGAGGGTTGCGATCCTGTTGCCGGTCCCGGTCCCGTACGGGCACGACACTGAGGGTTGCGATCCGTTGCCGGTCATGAAAAAAGACAAAAAGGAAAAAAAAAATGTCTGGCACATGATCAGCTCTAGCATTTAGTAAATGTTAAAGCTCTAGCTCTTAGTACATGTTAGCTATGAAAATGATTTATTATTACAAAATGGTCATAAACTCTACTGTCCAAATTGGGACACTTTTGAAAATGAAAAGTGATAGCATTAATAATGAAGCCACAACAATAGGTGTAAACTGGGGTGGCCTGGGCAAACTGAGTCCTAGGTTCCTCTGTTGCTATCAGGATACCATATATATAGAAGTGAATTCCCCTCCTTAGGGCCAGGAGCACCAGAGACTCCTGCGCTGTTCTATCTAAACTCAGTACTGCTTTTGTCTTCTCAATTTCATGCTCTTCTGATTCCACGGGGGCCCTGTCACCAAGTTTACTGTAATACCAGTTTTCCTGATTTGACCCTTATTGGGGAGAGAGAGGTTTGAGGGATTTCTGCTCCTTTGTTTCTGCCAAGTGGCTTGGAAATGCGTGCTGACCTGAGCCTCCTGGTGGCAGACGCTAAGGAATAGTGAGGGAAGAACAGTCCCTCCGCTTACTCGGGCCTCACCCGGAGCTCGGGCTCAGGAGTGGGCACCTTTGCTGCCTCAGCTGGTGTATAGAGAGGCCCCAAAGGCTCACATTCCATCCAAAACAAAGTTGACTAATTCATAAACGACCTCATTTTTTCCTTGACTCTGAAACTCCCAGACTCTTGGGAATGATTTTGGAAACCAAGCAGTTATTGTTTTTCTCTCCCTGCTAAACTTTATTAGATTAATTCAAAGTAAAAATATTATTTTTTCCCAAATTTGGCTTGAACTAGAGATTCTAGGCTTTAGGGCAATCTCAGAACCTCTTTGCACTTCCAATGATGCTTCCTTAACTTATTCCTTATTAGTGCTCCAAGCCCTCCCAGGTCTCTTCTGTAATCAAAAATAATATTACAAAAGATCAGAATTAGATTAACCAAGATAACTCTCCTCCTGGGGAACCATGGGGTGGGGACGGAGGTTTTACCCAAAGCATCTGTAACCTGATCTCTCAAAAACCTAACAGAAAACACAGCCTCGGTGAATACGTCACCCCAAAGGATTTCCCACAAATTTCCCAAATTAGAATTCCTTACAAGTTTTACAATTCTTTGGAAGCTTGTTTAAGAATCTAAAAAATGTTCATGTGTCCTACTCCACTTGAGTGTGAGTTCTTTGAAGTCAGCATGCAAGCCTTATGATGATGTTTTTACTAAGACTTATTGTAATTTTTTTCTTATTATAGATGTGATATACATTCCTTTTAGAAAATATAAAAAAACACAGATGTGACACTACAAACCACCCATAATCCTACAATCTGGATATCATCATTTTTAACATTTAAAAATATATCCTCCCCGGCCTTTGGCTTGTGGACAAATGGGTACTTTAACTGCTAGTTCCAAATTCTCACTCCTGGCCGGCCCGGTGGCGCACTGCTACAGTGCGCCGCTTGGGAGCGAGGTGGCGCTCCCGCCGAGGGTTCGGATCCCACATACAGACCGGTTCCCGCTCACTGGCTGAGCGAGGTGCGGGCGCAGCACCGAGGGTTGCGATCCCATTGCCGGTCCCGGTCCGGTACGGGCACGACACTGAGGGTTGCGATCCGTTGCCGGACACGAAAAAAGACAAAAAGGAAAAAAAAAACCCAACAAATTCTCACTCCTCTTTTAGAGAGAAAACAAAGGAGAACTTTGCCTTTTTATGATTACATTTGATATTCATAAAAGTTTATGATCATCAGTAACTAAATTTCACAAGCAGCCTAAATAAAAAAAAAATTTTTTTTCTGAAATCTTTACAAGTTTCCAAATAACTGTGTAAACTTTATAAATAGTTCAAAAATCTTATTTTTGGCAAATAAAAATATTTGGTAGAGATTTGGTTTGGGGGCTACTGTATTATTTGGTGAATTGACTTTTTGGTTATTGCACTTCAGTAAATTGGCCATTTGGCATATTGGTAATTCAGTTCATGGTGCTGTAGTAGCTCATGCTTTGGGGCTGAGGCAAGAATAGGAGGTTTCTATCTAAGGTACCCAGAATGCTAGTAATTTAGATGGTGCAGCAAGGCAGTGTTTGTGGGGGAAAGGCAAGGTCCAAATGACAGGAAGAGCATGTGTAAACATCATGAAGGGATCCAGGTTAGATGTATAGCCAGTAGTTCTAAGCTGGGTACAAATGAGATTGAAATGACAGCTGGTTAGTTGGGAAAAACAAAAGTGACAGCTGTGGTGGAGGTCCTGGACAGATGCCTTCAAACCAGGTGGCATATGTGGCTCCCTGCATAGGTGGGCAGCTCCAGGGCACTCTGGTGGGTGAGCTGGGGGCTTAGTACCCTGCATCAGCCTGTCTTAAAGGGTTAGGACCAGGACCAACATCTACATCTGTTTTTCAGCATTGACGTGTTAGTGCTTGCAAATTGCCCTCCAGTTCCAGATCTCTTGCCCTCTCCCCTGCACCAGTATGGAGCTAGGTGAGGTATCATATTACTGAGAATACATGTGGAACAGGACCTGTAAACACGGGCCCATTTTAATTGCCACTAAATTTATCTTTTAAAAACTATCTTTGAAAATAAATAGTTATAAAGAGTTACTTTACTGTGGATACTAAGAATGTGGAACAGGACCTGTAAACACGGGCCCATTTTAATTGCCACTAAATTTATCTTTTAAAATAAATAGTTATAAAGAGTTACTTTACTGTGGATACTAAGGTACGATAATACCATTCATGACTGGATGACATCTGTGACTTAGCATGAGGGAAATACTCATGCTAAGTCATAGATGACATAAGAAGAGGTAGGGATCTGGGGGTGGTGGATGGGGTGCAGAGAGTCCTGAAGGGGGATGAGAATGCAGGAAGGGATGCTTAATTTCAGAAACAAGGGAAAAGGAAAGAGATGAATGAGAATCATTGACTATTAGAACTGGAAGGAACTTAGAGATGAATCAATTCAAAATCCCCTACAGATAAGGTCACTGCATCACAGAGAGGTTAAGCAAACTGCCCAAGGTCACACAGCAAGGTGGTAGCAGACCCAAGATGTAGGACTCATGACTCTAGTCCAGGACACTGTAAAGGAGATATAAAGATACAAAAGGAAGATTCCAGAGAAATCAAGTTCCAGGATCTGAACTTGAGAAGATTACTTGCCTGACAAAGATAGCAAAGAAAAAGGCAAGAATTAATTTTATTCTCTTTGGAAAACTGCTGGCTTGCTTACCCACAACTGCTCTATTTGAATTCCACCTGCCTACGAACAGAACAGTCAGCTCTAGAAAGCAGCACCATTCCCAGGATTTCTCAGCTAGTCCATGGCAGTTAGGTGATGTGACTTACCTGTGGCATCATTCATCACTCGTGTGGCTTCTGCTTGCAGTAAGTCTGCAAAGTAAGCTTTCCGTTTGAGAAGCAGAAAGGAAATTAGTTGCCTGCCGTAATTTGTAAATTTGTCTTCCCTGGGCCATCACTTTGATGCCATAAAGATATTAGATGTTATGCAACAAACTGCTAACCTGTGGAATCTTGCTGTGGGCATTACACTGGGTGTGGATAGCATGCTTGGCATTATAATACCCCTGGTGTCCACAGATAGGGGCCATCCTGACCTTAGACCAAAGCCATTGACCATTGACAACTTGTGGTCTGCCAGTCTTTTCAGCAGCCACTGTGACTGACATAATCTAACATTTACCTGTGTTAGGAACAAAACCAACAGTCTGGATAATAGGCCCATTCAACAACATTTAATGGATGGAAGAAACAAACTCTGGTAATCTAGATCTTCACCAAGAACATAAACTTCAAGCTGTATCCATGGCCTTTCACAGGACTATAAATTATATGAAGCAATTTTTTTTCTGCTGTCCAGATGTTTTCTTTGTCTTCCTTAATTTCTCTAGATAATTGCCCAACACATTCGTTCCTTTCATAATTAAAACTAGTGATATAGTGTCCAAGACTCATTAGCATCCCTTCACATGAGACTCTGGGGGCAGGGGTTCTCAAAGCATGGGGTCTCCTGACCAGCAAAATCAGCATCACCTGGGAACTTAGAAATGCAAATTGCTGGCTCTCTCATTAGATCTTGTGAATCAGAAACTCTGGGGGTGGGGCCCAACCATCTGTATTTTAACAAACCTCCAGGAGATTCTGATGCAGCTCCAGTCTGAGAAGTGCTGCCCTGAGGGAACATGGTGCACGATCCCTCTCTCAAGAATAAGGGTCAGAGGCCTCTCGACAGTCTAGGACTTCTTCAAGGGGTCACAGATTTTCTGCACCACTTATGAAGACAGAAAGCAGCAAGTTCTTGGTTTTAACAGATGTCCTCTGAACTTTGGGAGAAGAAATACACTAAAAAACAGCCACACGGCAATGAAGTGAAAAGGATCTCACCCAGCTGTAACTGTCCTCCAAGCCAAAGAGAAGAGAAAATGCCTGTAAGAAAAGCAATGATGAAACCCAAGGGGAACCCCTGATTTTGGATAATGGGTTGGTTCAGCATGGTTGAGGGTGAAAAGAAGACCAGGAGGGAACACCTTCTGGTGCAGAGCTTTAAGATCCTGGTTTTGACCCTTTTTAAGAAGCCATATTATATTTAAAGAAAACTCAATATGTAAACCTCGAAGGAAGATAACAAAGCTGTTTTTCTGTGAAAGAATATCTAGGTTGCCCTATGTAAGATAAATAAACAAACTTAAAAAAAAAAAAAAAACCTTGCAAGGTCAACTCCAAGTTGGCTTTGAATTCATAGACACTATATTTTATAATTTATACTAGAAAGAGACAAGCTATTAGAGTAACTAAAAAAAGATCATAAAGGGCTTTGGAGCTGAACAGTTCTGCATTCAAGTCCCAGTTCCCCCACTTACTGGCTGTGTGGCCTTGGATAACTTACTAGCTTTACTCAGTCTCAGTTTTCTCGGCTGTAAAATGGTAGTAATGGGAGCTCCTACCTCCAGGGATGTTGTACTGACTAAATGAAGTGAGGTACACCAACTCCTTAGCCTAATGCCTGGTAAATAAAGTAGGTCTCAGTTTTCTCGGCTGTAAAATGGTAGTAATGGGAGCTCCTACCTCCAGGGATGTTGTATTGACTAAATGAAGTGAGGTACACCAACTCCTTAGCCTAATGCCTGGTAAATAAAGTACCTGGGGGAAGTGAGCTGCTATATTTATTATTTTTATTATTTATGACTCAGCGTCCACTGTCTTTGGTGGATAAAGAAGTAGGAAAATATGGGGATGAATGAATGAGTTAATAAGTGGTGGACAAGAAAATGAATGAAGGTCAGCTCGCTGTCCTAGACAGTGAGGGACCGCATCTCTCCTAGGCATACCTTCTGCTGGGTGTAGGACAGGCACGTAGCTCCTTGTTGCTTTCTGGGCAACAGAAATCTAAGGAGGTCGCCAAGCTCACCCAGAAGTACAAGCTTTTGGAATACGCTGTGTCCCTGTGATTCGCCCCCCTCATCCATCTGCTGAAAACGTACAATTCTGCTTTGAGTCCTCTCCAAGGACATGAACCTTCATTTGCTTTATTTGGCATTTTTGCTCAGTGTGAAGTCACTCGCTGTGCTTGTACCCAGCTTCACGGGCAATGCAATTCCTAGCATGCTGAGGGTTGCTATTTTCTTATCCTAAAGGCCAAGAGTCCTGCTGTTTCACAAAATAGAGTGAGAATGTGTCAAACTCAGATGGACAGAGCAGGTTCTCGTAGAAGCCTTCAGGAGGCAGGCGCTGAATGTGCGACTTCCTGCATGGCTTTTGGACAGTCACTTCATCTCTTCTTTTGGGCCTCAGTTGTGGCAAGATAGGAACTGAAATACCTGCCCCAATGTATTTCGGAGATCTGCCTTAAAACCATTTTTAATTAGAAATAATATGAGCAGAGTATATGCACATTTGAATCCATTGACCTAATAAAATACTTGACAAATGTGAGGCAATATAAGTTCCATTTTACTGATTGCCCAGGACATGGGTTCTCCCTTACGTTTTCATCCTTTATATTTCTACCTTCTTTCTGAAAACAATGTTGGTTGCTGCAAGCATCAACGGTTCCCACCATTTTCTGGATTCTCAGAACACTGATAACAGCTTCACATCCTGACACTCCCTCATGCCAGGGACTCTGCTAAGCACTTTGTATGCATCATCCCACTTGATCCTCACCAAAGTCCTGAGGTCAGCACTGTTATCGTCTCCATGTTGCAGACGGAGAAACTGAGGCTTAACTGGCTGCAGGAATCTGCCTCTGAACAAATACCTTGAGAGCAGCCAAGTTGAGACTCGGCCCCAGACCATGAGGCTTAAAAGTGCTTCCACTTCAGCACTACAAAGCAGTGCCTCAGATCCTGGCCCTGACATTCCCAGGGTTACTCAGCATCTCCTGTGTCTACCCATACCCTGACTACCTAAGAAGTACACAGGAGGAGGAATCTTTCACTACTGGAGTTATAAAGAATGAAAATGTTGACAGTTTTTCTTTTTGCTTCATCATACTAGAGAGAAGAGCAATCTAGAGAAAAGACAAAAACTGCCATTCATGCCAAAGTGTCACAACCTGTGAAACCATGAGGGGTAAAGGAGAGCTGCCGGCCCTTCACAAAGCTCTCAGTTCACATGCATTTGTCTGGTATGTTACTCTACAGGTAGAAAACAGCCAGAAAAAGTTTCTGATTTTCAGACAACATTAAGTTCACATTTTATATGAAAAAAAGTGGAAAGAGATATCCTTACATATTCAATGACTTTTTAAAAACTCCTTTCTGATTTGTTCATAGATGGCATGTTCAATGAATTTCCTTCCAAAAATAAAAATAAGACAGTCTCTTTGAGGGAATCTCATCCACTTTCACACTACCGCTCACAAGAGTCAGCTCCCAAATCTGCAATTGTCTACTCCAGATGCCTGTGGTCACCCACCAGTTGACAGCTTCCTCTGGATTCTCCACAGATATCCGAGATTAACAGGTCAGTGTCACTTTCTATTCCTCGTCCCACTCCTCAGTATGGTTCCCTTCAAAGGCAGCCACATTGCTCCTCCAGTTACCTGAGCCAGACACCCACAAGCTCCTCTCCCTCACCTAGTCTTCAAGCCTGTGGATCCTGCTCCTGCACAGACCCCCTCTGGGTCCCCTCTTCTCAGCTTCCATCACCACTCCCTTCTCATCCCTCTCCTGTTATTGGCTTCTCTGCCTCCTAATTGGCTTCCCTGCCTCCACATCTACCCTTTCCCATCCACCCTTCACAGGAATTCCAGACCGATCTTTCAGATACGTACATCCCCTGTTACCAGGGCCTCAGAACATCAAGTCCATGCTCTCCAAACTTTAGAGAAAAGTACTTAAAACCCTCATGGCCTGGGTCCTCCTTTCCTGTCTAGCATCCTCTATTCTTCTCCCACTGTCACTTGGCTGCCCAGCCATGCTGAGTCACTTCCGAGTTCTCTGCCCTTCCTCCATGCTGCTGTGTCTGTGTGTGCGCTGGTCATTTTGCCCAGAGTCCTTATTTCTGTTCTATACTGGTGAATTCCTACTCATCCTTTGAGATTCATGTCCAGAATCTTCTTTCTTGTGAGACCTCCCTGATTCCCTCTAGGGAGAGGTTAAGCCTTTCCTCCATAGCTCCTGGAACACATTTCTATCGTAGAACTTAGGAATATGCATTTCGATTATTTATTTACCAGTCTGTGTCTCCCAGCTAGTTATAAGCTTCTCTATGGCAGGGCCTGTTTTTTCCAACTTTGTGTCTCTAGCAGCTTGCACAGTATTTGGCTTATCTAGAGTACTTGCTAAATGCTTGTTGAAAGAATGAATGAACGAAACATCTTATTTTCATTTATTAAAAAATTGATACGTGCCCTTCCCTGAACCAATCACTGTGACCATAAAAAACAGATATTCTGATTGAGTTAAGCCAGTTAGTGGCCACTCCTTAAGTGTGGGAAAGGCCAGTCCCACCAATCACATGGTTGACAATATGAGAGGGTGGTTGCCAGTGAATATGTAGGACATCCACAGAGGCCAGCATGTCACCTGGAGGTGGAGCAGTGTGGATGGAGAAACACAGCGAGAGCTACACCAAACAAGTCTGACTTGCTGCTTATTTGCTCATGTAAGCCACAACCTGGAAAGAGTTCTCAGAACAGGTGGCCTCTCCCATTAGTCTTTTCTAGGTCATGGCAGAAGGGGGCTGTGGATTAAGGATCAAAAGCTCCTGACTTCTGGTCTTGGCTCTGTCCAGCCACAGAATCTTTCTGATCCTCAGTTTCCTCGACTATGAAATGTGGATAATGACACCTGTCCTCCCAGCATTGCCAAGAGGGGCAGATGAAATGATCAGTATGAAAGCTCCTTCAAAAGTATCAAGAGGATACTAAGAAAGGACTACTTGTAATCATCCTCAGTGCCCACTTCTACATATTCCTTATTTTGAGAGATTAAGAAAATTAAGCTGATGGCAACCCCCAGTTTCTCTTCAGTCACCCACTCCAGCCAGCCTTGCCTTCTTTTAGTTCCTCATGTGTGTGCTTTCAATCGTGATTCTTTAGTTCAAGGAATGGAAAATCCCATCCCAAACAGCATTTTATTCTCCCATAATAAGGAGTATGTCAAACTCATGCCTCCCCGTCTTTGGCTCTGACTTCCCCTAAGGGTTTCTTTCATCCTCTGCCTTGCTGCAAGATCATTAAAGTGGTAACAGGAATCACAGGCAGAGAGTAACTGCTTCTTCATGTGTGTCTCTTTTTTTTAGGCTAGGAAACTTTTTTTTTTTTGCAGTTGGCTGGCATGGGGTTCCAAACCCTTGACCTTGGTGTTATAACACTGCACTCTAACCAACTGAGTTAACCAGCCAGCCCAGGCTAGGAAACCTTTCCAAGAAAAATCCTCATGTCTTACTGGCCACATGCCCACCCCTAAACCAACCTCTGGCAAGGCGGGATGGGATTTGTATGACTGTCTGAGATTACTCTTGATTCATTTTGGGCTAAGCATAGGGCTATTTTCTACATAGCCACGTGGTAGAAAATGAACTAAAGATGCTCAAGATCTGACAGCTAAAAGAATGGGCTATTGGGTACTGGACAGGCAACCAACAGATGCTGTCAGTCCCTGCTCATGTCCTCAGGCCCTATGGCTGGAGTGCACATCACTGGCTTCTGACCACCAGCATCTGTATGTCTTTGCTTGCAAGCTTTTTCTGATCTTTGAAGCCTGATTTGCTTCCCACATGATATGACAGAAATGCTGGGGGTTTTAATATTCCCACCCAAAGAATGACCCTCGATGATTGATGAGAGTATATATCCCCCCAAGTGCATAAATGCCCCAGTTCCCTCATCCTTAGAGTGAGATAACTCTGTGGTGTTTGCTCTACATGGCTTCCAGAATTTTCCAGCAGAATTGAACTCCAGTTGCCTACAATGGTAGCTGGCTTGACCACACACCCTGATGGGCCGTCTTTCTTTTCCTTCTCACTCTTCAACTCCACTATGGTGTTTCCTTCACCTCCTTTGGCTTCTTATGTCACAGTTGGCTTCTTAGGAAAACAAAATGAAGATGTTCTACTCCATACGCCAAACTCCTTCTTGAATCCAGAGAATTGTATAAAATGCTCCCATTTTGCCATGCTTGGAATATGTCTCCTCTTTCTTCTCACCTGATACACTCTCACTCTCCCTTCGAGGTTCAGGGTAAATACCACTTCCCAGGGAAGCCTTCTTTGATGACCCCTGCACCACATGCCAGACTCCCAATGCTTGCTGTCTTATGCTGTACTTCTCATTAACAATGCTTACAACGGTGGTAATTTAATTAATTGTTTGTGCAATTATTTGCTTTCCATCTTTATCCCCAACTAGACTGTGAGCTGCTTGTGGGAAGGGACAATGTTTTTGGCACAAGGCAGGGGTCAAAGACTTACTGGTTTTTGGAAAGATGAGCCTTGCAAGAAACTAAAGATGTAAGTTTGAGGGTCATTCACATAGAATCGTCAAGGCTTTGGAATGTTTTTGGCACAAGGCAGGGGTCAAAGACTTACTGGTTTTTGGAAAGATGAGCCTTGCAGGAAACTAAAGATGTAAGTTTGAGGGTCATTCACATAGAATCGTCAAGGCTTTGGATAAATATATATCTATAAACTTCCCGTAATAACTTCGTATAGCATACATTATACGATAAAAAAGACCTTTTATCCACATGCTTCTTACATGGATATACATTTATTTCTTGTTACAAAATATAACTTTTATACATAAGAGGGACGTCCATTGTCTAAGGGAGAATCTTGGTGTGGCTCATTTATATCCATAAAAGATGCCATTTTAGTCACTTCTTAATTTGTTTTATAGAAAAAGGATTTCAGCCCAAATACATTCATTTGTACATTCATTCAATACCAACTTATTGGGCACTGTACCTGGCAAGACCCTAGACTATCTGCCATCAAGTTTTTTCAAAAGTCATGAGAGAGATTATATTAATGGAGAATATTCCAGATTCTCTCTCTGCCTCTCCTCACCTGTATTACCACATAGGATTTTCACTTTCATTAAAGGAACAAGAAACAAGCCTATGAAATCAGCCATGATATTTGCTAGAAAAGGGTAACTGGAGAGGGACGTCCATTGTCTAAGGGAGAATCTTGGTGTGGCTCATTTATATCCATAAAAGATGTCATTTTAGTCACTTCTTAATTTGTTTTATAGAAACAGGATTTCAGCCCAAATACATTCATTTGTACATTCATTCAATACCAACTTATTGGGCACTGTACCTGGCAAGACCCTAGACTATCTGCCATCAACTTTTTTCAAAAGTCATGAGAGAGATTATATTAATGGAGAATATTCCAGATTATCTCTCTGCCTCTCCTCACCTGTATTACCACATAGGATTTTCACTTTCATTAAAGGAACAAGAAACAAGCCTATGAAATCAGCCATAATATTTGCTAGAAAAGGGTAACTGAGGACACTGTCTATTTTGTCACTTGGTGCTCACATGGGAGAAATTTCTTTTAATGATGAGTGGCATGAAGCAGGGTAAATACAAACAAACAAACATGTACACCTGCCATCTCTTTGCCAGTCAGTCTCTCACAAATCCCTAAACCAGACTCTTGCCTTGATGGGAATGAATCCAGGTTTTGTGTGGCTTGGGGCTTATATAATTTGGAATCCATCTTTGAAGTAAAAGAAAAAGCACAAAACTACAAATAAAAATGTGACACAGAGCTTTGGAAGGGGCACACATGAGTGAGGGGCTCTGAAGTTCAAACTTTATTAGTTTCACAGTAAATCAGCACCTGACCTTGGTTTAGTGAAACCGGTCTCCTCTCACCCCACACCCCTGCCACGTTTATTCTGACCTCTACGGTTGTTTTACGTGGAAGTCCTCCCTCCTTCACTCTCTGGGCCATATTTTTTCAAAGTTTGGTCCCACAATGCCTTCTTTGACTCTACCCAGCAGAAAAGCTCACCCTTCCCTGAAGGCCCACAACCCTACGCACAGAGCCTAGGATATTCTGTCATGAGTTGCTCTATTTGAGGTGTGTATGTCATGCCTTCTCCAGTAAGTTTCTAATTTCTGGGCACAGGGACTGTTTCTTTTTTTAGGCTTCAACACTCGCCACAGTTCTAGGTACAGCAGGAAGGGGAGGAGAAAATGAAAGGTATTATAGAAGCAAAATGATGGGGTTTGGAGTCAGGCAGTCCTGGTAGAGTCCTAGCTCTGCCACTTATTAGGGTGGGACCTTCAGCAAGTTGCTTAACCTCTCTGAGTCTCAGTTTTCTCACTGATAAGATGGCTATAATAATGGTATTTACTTCACATTATTGTGAGAATTAAGTAAAAGCTTTTATTCATTCACCAAAATCTATTTAACTGCTACCTTAGGCTATTTGGGACACTAGAGACTTGGAAGAAACATGAATGACAGATGCACGGTTGAGTTGGGAGATGGAAACTTTTAATGGGATGGGATAAGGCTATAACAGACATGAGCAGAGCATGGAGCAAGGCACGTAGTAAGAGCTCAATAAATAGTTGTTGAATTAATGAGTGACACCATGAGGGCATTTAGAAGAGAAAATTATTAATTTTGCAAATTAATTTCACAGATTTGTAGGGTCATCCCTATGTAAACATAATGGACATGACAGTGCCCAGGAAGTTGTAAAATGCTACATGTTAAAGAAAATAATATCAGTAGGAAAAAGGAAGCAAGGATTGGATGAAGGAAGAGAGGGTGGGAGGTGAGGAGAAAGGCTGTGAGGAGGCAGGGAGGAGACAGGGACGTCTGTTGGCCCACCTGGCCTAGCGTGCACTCCATGCCTCCCAGGAAGTCGGCCTCCTTCAGCCCATTGTGGTTGCTGCTGATGTCGTGGACTTCAAACCGCAGGCGCTGCACTTCTTCAAAGTAAAAGTCCACAGTAAACAGCTTTGAGTACACTGGGTTTATACAGGTGCGAATCACCTCTGTTCTGTCAACCTGCAAAGAAAGAGAAACCTATCAAGGATCAGGACTTTTTATTATCACCCTTTAAGTGAATTAATCTCATGGTGCTTTCTCTCCTTCCAAACTATAAATGCCCACCATCACATCACCAGGGTGGGCAGTTCGAAAGTTTATAAGGCGGTACCTTCAAAGAATGAGCCAAGTTTCGAGGAGGAAAATCTTATTAGACGTAATAAAGAATCTGAAGTTTTGGGGCCAGCCTGTGGCTCACTCAGGAGTGCGTGCTGATAACACCAAGGCCACAGGTTTGGATCTTTTAATTAAGAAAAAAAAAGAATCTGAAGTTTTGTATTTGAAGATTTAGAGTATGTTTTGTATCACTAGGTGGTAGGTCAAGATGAATCAATTCTTAGTGGCTTCCTGGAATCTTAGGACAAGAAAGAGCCTGAGGGTACATCTGGGCTCAGGAAGGAAGAAATCCATAATCAATTAATGATGTCTGATGAGCACAGTAAAAGGAAAATGGCAATGTACATGTCTCATTTTAGCCAACTCTAATGTGAGTTCCCTAACTCATGATTCCTGGCATAGTGAAGTAGAAAGGCCGTGAGAATGGATATGAAAATAATTGCATTTGATCTCAAGTATGCCCTTTATTAGATGCATACTGTTACCCACTCATTTCAATTCCCTGGGCCTCAGTTTCCTTACCAGCAAAATCAAAATTAAAGGTTTAGAGGATGAAAAGTCTCTTTCTACTCTCACATTCCATGAGCTATGATTCCCTTCGCCTTCTGTGGTAACTCCTCATTTTTTCTCCTCTCCCAGATCCATATCTGCCACTTTTGCCGTACTCTGACTCAGGAGGCTTGCCTCTACAGATTAAATTTCCTGGGCTCCCTTGCCTATTGGGTTTTGGTTGGAGTCAGCAAAGGGAGGACCTGTCAGGAGGTCAGAGACTGGGAGAACAGAGCGGTGCAGGCATGCCTCTACACACGCAGATTCTGCTAACGACTTTCTTCCACCAAGGGAGCTTTTCCTGGGATATGGCAACAGCGTATAAATCAGAGTTCACAAATTAATAGTCTGCAAATATAAGCTGACTCAGAGGTATTTTATTTGTTCCACTTAAAGTATTTTCCTTAATTTGCCAGCATAAAAAGTGGGCTGTTTCTATTGCCTTTCCTTCAGAAAAAAAATTTTAATATCTGGTAACCTTTAGTCTCATTCCTACATGGCAACAACTGTGCACCACCCCATGTAGACAGGGTATTCACTCTCCAGTTCTCACAGTGCCTTCCAGGCCTGTCTCTCTCAGTGAACTCTCCTGCCTGGACCTTAGAGGCATTTTTGCAATAGCTGGTCCAAATTCATGGAAAAATGAGTCATATGATAATAGATTTAATTATATTCATGTGGCGCCTTTTTTTTTTTCTCTCTTTTTGTGTGGTGTCTTTTGGTAGAGGATTTCAAAATAATCCCCAAGAAGTATGTCTGATGTCCTGAAGACTCAGAAAATATGTCTTCAGTCCTTGTGGGCAAAAGAAGAGAAACTTGAGTAGGTCTAGATGATAAGAGGTAGGAGATGAAAACACTAGACTTTGTTATTCTGCTTTAACTACCCCAAATGGCACAAATGGATGATGTGCAGCAATTCTGCTGCTTTTCTTCTCAATTCTTGATTTTCACATGGCATTCCTGTATAGATATAAAGTTCATGTTGGCATCAAGCCACACACCTCAAACATACTATCTAAGGTAAGCTGCCAGCAAGTGACACTGAGTGGCTTGGTTTTTTTCTTTTTTTTTTTAAGCCACACACCTCAAACATACTATCTAAGGTAAGCTGCCAGCAAGTGACACTGAGTGGCTTAGTTTTTTTTTTTTTGGAAAAATGACAAGATGGAAAGAAATTAAGTAATAAACATTTGTATTACCAAGATCAATAATTTCCATGGATAATCTCAAGGCCAGTAAGAATGCTGAGTATAAGTGCTCAGGAGCTCAACACACATTATTTACATAAATTGAAATATAATTCTGTACCCCATAACTAAGTACAATCAGTATGTGTCAACTAAAAATTAAATGTAATTATATCTTATCACTACAAAAAACCACCAAATAACAAAGAAAAACAATAAAAGAGAAAGAAACAAACAAAAGATATATAAAAGAACCATAAAAAAAATCAGGAATAAACAAATACCTTTCAATTATAACCTTGACTATAAATGGATTAAATTCCCTGTTTAAAAGATACAGACTGGCTGAATGGATTAACAAACAAGATCCATATGCTGCCTATAAGAAACTTACTTCGCTTGTAAAGACACACGTAGGCTAAAAGCAAAGGGAAGGAAAAAGATATTTCACATAAATGGAAACAAAAAATGAACAGGAGTAGCTATACTTACATCAGATAAAATAGACATTAAACCAAAAACAAGACAAAGAGGGACATTATATAATGATAAAGGGATCAATTCAGCAAGAGAATATAACAATTGTAAATATATATGTACCCAACATTGGAGCACCCAGATATATAAAGCAAATATTATTTGGATGTAAAGAGAGAGACAGACCTTCAATACAATAGTTGGACACTTCAACACCCCTCTCTGAGCATTGGACAAATCATCTAAACACAAAAATTAGTTATAAAAACACTGGATTTAAACTGCACTATATACCAAATGGACTTGACAGAAACTTACAGAACATTTCATCCAACAACTGCAGAATATACATTCTTCTCATCAGAACATGGGTCATTCTAGTCTAGGACAGACTGTATGTTAGGCCACAAATCAAGTCTCAACAAATTTTTAAAAAATGAAATTATATCAAGTATGTTTTCAAATGACAACAGAATAAAACTAGAAATCAATAACAAGCAAAACTTTGGAAACTGTATAAATACATGGAAATTAAACAACACACTTTCCAAGAACCAATGGGTTAATGAAGAAACTAAGCAGGAAATAAAAAAATTCCTTGAAACAAATGAAAATAGAAGCACATCATACCAAAATCTAGCGGATACTACAAAAGCAATACTAAGAGTGAAGTTTATTGCAATAAGTGCTTACATCAAGAAAGAAGAAAAATTTCAAGTAAAGAACCTAACATTGCACTTCAAGGAACTAGAAAAGCAAGAACAATCCAATTCCAGAATTAGTAGATGAAAAGAAATAATAGAGTAGAGCTGACCTAAATGAAATAGAGACCACCCCAAAAGATACAAAAGATCAACAAAATAAAACGTAGGTTTTCTGAGAAGATAAACAAAACTGACAAGCCATTACAGACTAAGAAAAAAAGACAGAAGATCCAAATAATGAAAATCAGAAACAAAAAAGAAGACATTACAACCAATACCACAGAAATACAAAGAATCATCAGACTATTATAAACAAGTATATGCCAAAAAATCAGAAAATTTGAGGAAATGGATAAATATCTGGACACATACAACCTACCAAAACTGAATAAAGAGGAAAAAAACCTGAACATACAGATAATGAG
This sequence comes from Galeopterus variegatus, assembly GCF_000696425.1. Lineage (NCBI taxonomy): Eukaryota > Metazoa > Chordata > Mammalia > Dermoptera > Cynocephalidae > Galeopterus > Galeopterus variegatus. The sequence goes on from NW_007727635.1 coordinate 388,295, forward strand.
TAGCAAGATTTAATCAGTAACCAGCAATCTCCCAACAAAGAAAAGTCTAGGAGTGGATGGTTTCACTGCTGAATTCTACCAAACATTTAAAGAAGAATTAATAACAATTCTACTCAAACATTCTAAAAAATTGAAGGAGAGGGTATTCTCCTAATTACTTATTCTATGAGACCATTATCATACCAAAATCAGACAAAGACACAACAAAAAGAGAAAACAATGAGCCAATATCCCTGATGGACATAGATGAAGAAATTCTTAATAAAATACTAGTAGACAGAATCCAACAGCACATCAAAAAGATTATACACCATGATCAAGTGAGATTTATCCCAGGGATGCAAGGATGGTTCAAAATATGGAAATCAATAAATACGATACACTGCATCAACAAAATGAAGGAAAAACATAAAATCATTTCAATAGGTGCAAAAAAAACATTTGATCAAATTCAACATCCCTTCATCATAAACATTCTCAACAAATTAGGCATAGAAAGAAAACATCTCAACAACATAAAGGCCATATATGACAAATGAGGAAAAGTTGAAAACTTTGTTAGTCTAGCTAAAGGTTTATCAATTTTGTTCATGTTTTTGAAAACCAACTCTTTGTTTCATTGATCTTTTGTATTCTTTTTTTAAATTTCTGATTTATTTATTTCTACTCTGATTCTTTGTTATTCCTCTCCTTCTACTGATTTTGGTTTGGTTTGTTCTTGTTTTTTCTAGCTCCTTGAGGTGTAATGTTAGGTTGTTTATTTGGAATCTTGCTTTTTTTGTGATGTAGACATTTATTGCTATAAACTTCCCTCTTAGAACTGCTTTCACTGTATCCCATAGGTTCCTGTATGTTGTGTTTTCATTTTAATTGTCTCCAAGAATTTCTTAATTTCCTTCTTGAGTTCTTTGACCCAATTGTTGTTTAGGAGCATATTGTTTAATTTCCACGTATTCGTATGGTTTCTACACAAAATGGAAGTGGGCAAAACTTTTTTGAGTGAGACTACAAAGGCACAGGCAACTAAAGGAAAATACACAGGTGTGACTACATCAAACTAAAACATTTCTGCACAAAAAGGGACACTACCACAAAGTGAAGAGAGACGTATAGAAAGGGAGAAAGTGTTTGCCAACCACACATCAGACAAAGGACTAATATCCAGAATATATAATGAACTTAAATAACTCGACAGCAAAAAACTCCACAAATAACCCAATTGAAAAATGGGTAAAGGGCCTGACAGACATTTCTCAAAAGAAAATATACAAATGGCCAACAGGCACATGAAAAAATGCTCGGCATCACTAATCATCAGGTAAATGCAATTTTTTATTGAATGTCCAAGTCTACTTTAATATAATAGAGCTGTTTTAAATTAGTATTGCCTTCAGAGATACATCATAAAAGTTTTCTTTGAAACTCAGTTAACATCCTAGGGACACCCACCAAGAAGCTTTGGATAACAACAGAACATAATCCTAAACTGCATATCTAGGTGAGTCCTCCCAGATCCTGCTCAGCAAGTTGCAGACTTCTTAGAGCAGTTGGTATCATGCTTCTGTGGACTCAACACTTTCTAGGGGAAATGCAAATTAAAACCACATTGAGATATCATCTCACTCCAGTTAGAATGGCTATTATCAACACAACAAAAAATAACAAATGCTGGCAAGTATGTGGAGAAAAAGGAACTCTCGTACATTGTTACTGGGAGTGTAATTTGGTATAGCCAAGGTGGAAAACAGTATGGAGGTTCCTCAGAGAACTAAAAATAGATCTACCCTTCAACCCAACTACCTCACTACTGGGTATATACCCAAAGGAAATGAAATCAATATATCAAAAAGAAACCTGCACTCCCATTTTCATTGCAGCACTGTTCATAATAACCAAGAGATGGAATCAACCTATATGTCCATCAATGAATGAATGGATTAAAAAAACTGGTATATATAAACAACAGAATACTACTCAGTTATTTTAAAAAATTATATCCTATCACTGGCAGCAACATGGATGGAACTGAAAACCATCATATTACATGAAATAAATCAGACACAAAAAGACAAATACCACATGACATCACTCATATGTAGAATCTAAATAATAATAATAATAATAATAAAAGTGGTTCTCATAGAAGCGGAGAGTAGAATAATGGTTACCAGAAGCAGAGGGAAAGGGTTTGGAGGAAAAGTGGTGGACTAATGGGGACAAAACTATATTATATACCCTAAGTCAATCATTGTGCAGTACATGCATATATTGAAACAATATACTGTACCCCACAAATATGTAAAAGTAAATGTTAAAATCAATCAATCAATATGTAAATAAGTAAATTAAGTTTACTCAAACAAACAAAAAAAAAATCTCAAAGGTTTCCCTCTAAGAACAAGATCAGGATGCCCACTCTCAGCATTCCTACTTAACATAGTACTGAAAGTTCCAGACAGAGCAATCAGGCAAGAGAAAGGTTTATTCATCCAAACTGGAAAAGAGGAAGTCAAATTGTCCCTGTTTGCAGATGATGTGATCCTATATATAGAAAAACCTAATGATTCTATTAAAAAACTCTTAGTGCTGATAAATGATCTCAGTAAAGTTGCAGGATACAAAATCAGCACCCCCAAATCAGTAGCATTTTTATACTACAATAACAAACTAGCAGAAAAAGAAATAAAGAAAGCAAGCCCATTTACGATAGTCATGAAAAAAATAAAATACCTAGGAATAAACTGAACCAAGGAGATGAAAGATCTCTACAATAAAAATTACAAAACATTGATGAAATAAATTAAAGATGAGAAACACACACAAAAATGGAAAGACATTCCATTTTTATGGATTGGAAGAATTAATATGTCAAAATGACATACTATCCAAAGCAATCTACAGA
>NW_007727636.1:0-446 GCF_000696425.1 Galeopterus variegatus
TTTTCCCCAAAACCTTATGAGAGTAACTAAACATCATAGTCCTTTACCTTTAAATATTTCAATATTTCAGTGTTTATTTCCTAAGAATGGGAAGAATTCGGTGTTTAAATGTAGGAAACACTGTACTTTTTCTTTTTTTTTTTTTAGTGCACATTACCATTTCAGAGGCTCTCACATATCCTGCTGAAAGAATTTAATATCTCACTTAACTTTGGATATCCTTCCTCCCTTTTTTCCTTTGAGAAATACATAACAGAGCATGCCAATTGGGGTCCTGCTATCCCTATGTTGTTACCTTGGAGGGGATATGAGTTTCCAGAGTGTTCTTGTTGAGTTTGGCATAATTTGAGCATTTAGTTTTAGGTGATTGTTTTCAGACATTATGAAGTGGCTGTAAAGTGCTATTTTACTCTTCAGAGTGTTTTCCTTATGTTGTCCAGGGGCTT